>NC_089769.1:24619583-24684583 GCF_040412425.1 Macrobrachium rosenbergii
TAAAGTTGTCGCCGCTTTCTGCAAAAGACTAGCTTGGGATAACTCATGGCTTGAGCATTATATGATTATGACGTCACAAAGATACATTAACAGCAAGACAAAAGTGGTCAGTGGGGACCTTGATTCATAGAGGGTTATATTCCCCTCAGTGGAAAGGATAGAATCCTTGGTAGTGGCAAGAGAAGAAATGTTTCTCGAAGCCCAACGTAATATATATATATATATATATATATATATATATATATATATATATATATATATATATATATATATATATATATATATATATATAATTTGTGTCTGTGTGTGTGAGTATATGCATGTATGCATATCCCTGTCAAAATATTGTGAAAGGCCTTCGTAAATATCTACGTAACCCAAAGCCTCTCTCTCTCTCTCTCTCTCTCTCTCTCTCTCTCTCTCTCTCTCTCTCTCCTTGTCTATGCTCGCTTTCACTTTTTTTCAGGTGGTACTGCTCCTGCCCAATCAATATGTGTGCACAAAAATATTGGACGATAAAGGACACAGATTGCCTCTTATGAAATATGCATCTCATATCATGGTTGTAACAGTGTCAGTAATTTTCCCTCGGCGATTAAGTGACAAGCACAAGAGGGCATCCATGAAAAAGCGCGGGAACAAAATGGACTGAAAACATAACACAAATTCTTTCGGCACACTTTCACGCTCTAAGTTAAGGCATGGCGTAAATCAAAACCAGATAAAAACTAAAAGAAATTTCAGATGGTCGCTTTAGTTTTCTTTATCCGTTACGCAGCAAGGGTGATTCACACAAGGCTCATCCGACTTCTTTTGTGACAGAAATATCAGAATGTTAAAAAAATGTCTTAGAACATTTCATCACCGTTCTGATTCATGTTCATTCTACAAGCAAATTAAATTCGCATCTCTCTCTCTCTCTCTCTCTCTCTCTCTCTCTCTCTCTCTCTCTCTCTCTCTCTCTCTATATATATATATATATATATATATATATATATATATATATATATATATATATATATATATATATATATATATTGTCATAAACTGGGTCCTCAGTGTAGAGGAATGGGAACAATTTATTATTATAGACTGAGTTCATACCAAGGTGGGGGGGTCCAAGTTTATGAATAAAAGGAAAAACTGCTGGAAACTCACCTTAGAATCTTCCTGGATTTACGTAAATAATGAAATTCGCCTTTGGAATTAGAATTCTTTTACAATTAAAAAGGGGTTTATATACAGAGAATGGGGCAAATATGGAAGACCAAAAAAAAAAAATAATGCAACAATTTACAGACACATAAATTACATACAATAGATCAATAATTCAGTAATTTGCAAATACGCAATGTAAATATGAGGGGCCACAGATACAACACCGTATTATAACAAATGACTCTGTTATGTTAAACTGCATCCATTCACAGACAATTATACACTGGAAGGGGTGAACTCCAGGGTGATGGCAATCAGTTAATCAAGATGATTCCTGTGTGGGCAACGGATTCTTGTGATCAAGCTGCGACCAGGAGTGGTTACAAAGTTGGATGGCAGTCATGCAATGGTCGGGCATAGATTTGCAGACTGGACAGGATAAGATGGCTCCTGTAAGAGAGGTCAGGAGTTAGTACAAACATGGGGGGAGAAAGGAAACCTCCCTTGCTATTAGATAAACACAATAAACCTCCACACAGGGGAGGAATTAAACACTTATATCACTTAAACTAATTTGCCCTTAATTTACACTATGGAGGGAATATCTGAATGCTTATCACTGAATCATATTAGGTTGAATTCACAGCAAGTCATGGGGTTATTCACGGGCTGCTCGAAATAGGCTGACTTAACAAAGGAACTGCTTTCTTGGAGAAAGTAAATTGAAATTTGAAGGAATGGAAAAATCAAGGAATTTCAGGGGGAGGGGAAAGGGCTGTCTTATTGACTACTTGCAGAAGACGTACCTGGGCCTGTAAATGTGTGCACTAAACATGTATGACGCAGCCCTGTACCAGAGTTAGTGTTCGCCAGCGTAGGAAGAAGCGCCAAACGTGTTGCTTGGACTAGAGGTATCTGTGGAGTGGCTTTCCGGGAAACAGAGCGCGTCTCCCCCAGTTGTTTGCTTCAAAGTCTCAGCCTACGTCGACCCGCAAAGAATCATACAGCCAGCAAAGGAGTGGAGGAAAAAATGATCTTAAGATTAATTACTTAGAGGTTAAGTTCCTATCTCTCTCACAGCCTGGCTATGTCCCCACGCCCATAATGGATTAGCTGCTCCCATATTGCGTGATGGGGGTAAGGGGGGGTTCATCTATTGTCCACCCCAAGGTCAGCTGAGGTGGGAGGCTATCCCTACATGAGTGAAAACAGGCACTAACCACTTTTCCCTAGTGCAAAATACACTGGGTTCTACCTCACCCGCCATGTTTTCTTGGCCCTACAATCAAATGAAAGGTGAAAATGATTCCCTGAATAAATTACTCACTGGCTGCCAGACGAGGGAGGTATAAATTCTAAGAATATATATATATATATATATATATATATATATATATATATATATATATATATATATATATATATATATACATACATATAATATATATATATATAAATATATATATATATATATATATATACATATAATATATATATATACATATATATATATATATATATATATATATATATATATATATATATATATATATATATATATATATATATATATATATATATATATATATATATATATATATATATATATATATATATATATATATATATATATATATATATATATATATATATATATATATATATATATATATATATATATATATATATATATATATATATATATATATATATATATGTGTGTGTGTGTGTGTGTGTGTGTGTGTGTGTGTGCATATATATATGTATATATATATATATATATATATATATATATATATATATATATATATATATATATATATATATCAGAAGACAGGAGCAGTAGCTCGGATGATGCACGATCAAGAGTTCATGGAGAGGCGTTCTAATCGGATACGTTTATTCAAGAGCTGACGTTTCACATCGCTTGATGCATTTTCAAGGCTGGAAAAGAACTTAAAAACAATAAATACTTTTATATATGATGTGAAAGGTATATACAAAATTTATTTCTCACCTTATTTATATCTCAGGCAGAAGAGAGCAAAAAAGAACAAAAAGGGGAAGGCAAATAACAGCAAAGGGCACAGAACACCTACTTATATTGGTAGTGAAGGCTAGACTGGTGTAAAGGACAACATAAATGAAAAAGACACAAGGTGTTAAAAAAAACAACAACAATAAAACATTAAGCAATAAACAGCTGTGTTGATGATGATTGGTTGTTGAGTGTTGGAATGGTCAGTTTGATCATTATGGATTCCAAAGTGATTAGTTCCTCCTCACTCTCTACATGAGTTTTATCAATTTTAGCATGATTCCTCATGTTAGATTGGTCCGGGCTCAATAGTTTGCTTCTAGTTCTGTAGTTAACTTTGTGATGAGAGCAAATTCGAACTTTTAGTAGTCTCCTGGTGCATCCAATATGTGTGACCAGACTACACCTGAGAGAGGTATACTTATAGATCACATTAGATGCAAGCAGAGGACCCACTCTATCCTTAGAATGGAATCAGGATCCAGTAGGCCGTGGGCTCTTTGGGATAAACTTCAGATTCAACGCTGGTAGTTTCTTATTAAATAGGCTAATACATTTTCTCCCAGATTTATTATCATGTAGGAAGGGGAATTTTGCATATAGACGTAATTTGGGGACCATATGAACCGTAGGCAGATCATTCATCTTAAGAATGAGCAACTTATTGAGGGATCTATGGAATATAACGAGTGGGAAACAGTTATTCTTAAAATAGTTGGTTAGGAACGTGATTTCGTCATGCAAATCAGCCCAGCTAGAGGTAACCATAAGAGCCCTGTGAGGTAGAAGTAAAGTAGATATGGAATTCATCTTGAAACTGTATAAACAGGAACTGTAAAAAATTGGTACCTAGACCAGTGAAAGCACTTTTTCTAAAAATGCCAGTATGGAAGCCTTTCTTATCCCTTGTAATTCGGAACACCAGGAAAGCAAGCAAGTTGTGGGACTGTTTTCCAAGAGTGAATTTGTTGTTAGGGCGTTGGAAATTTATGTATTCTAAAAAATTATCATTATGAAAGTCGTGTCTGAAAAGAGCGAAGGTATCGTCAGTGTAGCGTCTATAAAATAAAGGGTGAACACTAAGGGGGCCAGTTATCTGATATTTGCTCCTCCAGGGAGCTCATAAAGATACTGATGAAGGTCGGGCCTAAGGGATTACCCATCGCCATCCCCTCCACCTGTCTGTTAAGCGTACCATTAAAAACGAAGGCCTTGTCAAGCATGGCCAGCTCTAAAAATTGCTTAAAATAGGTTTTACTAAAATTATTAAAATGGGAATCATCGAAGGGAAATAATTTGTTTAGGAAAATATCTATGGTCACTCCCACAGGAACGTTTGTGAACAGGGATTCAACATCGAAGCTTGCCATGACCAAATCAGAATACTGCTTAATAATTTTGTCTTTAAAAGTGGCTGAGTTTTTTTTTTTAGCATACAGGAGTTATTTGTCAGTGGTTCAAGTAACTGGACAAGAAATTTAGAGAGTCCGTATTTACGGGTATTCATAGAGGAAAGAATGGTCTTAAGGGGATCCTTCTTTATGTATTTTAGGTATCCCATAAATGACTCCATACAACAATCCTGTAACAAAAAGAATTTGGTATGTATTTTCACCTATTATCCTATTTTGTTTAGGTGTCCTTATCTTGCATTATATCAGTTTATGGGCTTACAGGGGTTTTCTTGTAAGGATAAATTATAACTTTAAGGCCCAAAAGCAGTCTCTTTCCTCTATAATATATATATATATATATATATATATATATATATATATATATATATATATATATATATATATATATATATATATATATATATATATACATACATACATACATATATATATATATATATATATATATATATATATATATATATATATATATATATATATATATATATATATATATATATATATATATATATATATATATATATATATATATTGTTACATTTAGAGGGCAGGAGACTGCTCATTGGGCCTTTAAGTTATAATTCATCCTTACAAGAAAACCCCTCATGATCCCATACACTGATAAAATGTAAGATCAAGCAATAGAATGGTAGGTCGCCAAGGGAAAGTGAATTTCTTAATATTAATTTGTTAAATACAATCACAGCATGGAAGAAATTACCAAGGAAAATTGAGACACTTTCACTAAACTAATTTACGTGGAGTTTACACAACAGCAACGACTCAGTGAAATGGATAATGCGTCACAATTTATGAATACTGGCCATGTGCAAGCTGTCCTGTAATCCAATTAGGCAATAATTCTATGGGCCCTGTAGGGCGGAACCTTCAGGCAATCAGGAACACAGAAGCTTGGCTAGGCTTGTAATGGCATTGATAACACTCCTGGAATGAGAGAGTTCTAGGTAAGACTAGTACTGAGATGATACTCTCTCTGTGATTGAATAAATGCAAGAATTGGATGGAGATCCTTTACTCTACTCACTTGCTAGCAAGAGGGCGAGAATTACATTATACACTGTCAAGGAAGTTACACACAGGGGTAATAGATTCACTGTTTAAATAGAAAAGACAAGGAGTTACTAAAACGATGAAATGTGCAAGAGAGAGAATAACTAGTCTAAGAGAAATAACTGGTCAACCAATTTTCCTTTCCAAGGCATGTACCTGGTTGCTTCCGGGTTTTGCTTGCACACACAACCTTATGTCAATGTGATCCAAGTTTCAGCGACATCTAGGAATTGGCACTTCTGTCCAGCGTGAGAAAGTGTGAGTTCCAAAGTCACCCTGGTTCTGGGGTTGTCCAGGCAAAGGGTCACCCATGAGTAACGACTGCTATTCTGAGTTGTACTGGACTGAACTCATGGTCTGGGTGGACTGAACTGATGTGGGCGGTGACCTCGGTGTTTTAAGGGTTGGGGTTTGCTGGGGTATCCCATCAGGCTGCAGGCCTGGCGTGTACCTGAAAGAGGGAAAAAGGGTATGCCAGGAGAAGGGTCGAAAGAACTCAGTTGGAGACAGATTGACTCTTAAGATTAAGACAGGAAAATATCTATTCCCCTCCCCCCGGCCCCCGCATTCCTTGGGAACACATTAAACCTAGCCCTTCAAGAGGGGGGAACCATTAATGGATAAAACTTCCCCTTGACTCTTCGGTCTGTGGGTATACCTCGCTCTCTTACTGCCTGGTATTTCTTCATAGGGGCTTAAGAGTTAGCAATCTAGCAGCGATATTCATATATATATATATATATATATATATAATCTTAATTTCCTTGGTTGCCTTTCTGCGCGTGTTGTGTGTGTGTCACTCCCCTTTCTCTTCCCGTACCTCTCCCACCTTTCTTATATATATAAATGGTATATTCTTTATTTTGATAGCCACTTGCTTTTTGTTCCTTATCAGTTTAGTTATATAATTTAGAAAGGCTGTGTACCTTTAATATGAGATTATTGCTACAGAAGTAGAACTTTCGAAAAAACTGCTGAATATGAAATCTGCTAAGAAAAGGTAAACATCGCAGGTAATAAAGTGGTTAGCAGGAATATAAAAAAAAATGTTATAATGTTTTTGAAGCTGAAATGTAGATCATACTTGCTACATATTGTGGTAACATTTCAGCCATCTCTGAGTAAATATTAGTTCTCTGAATGTCTATACCTTAGAGCTGAATGGGCAACCGTAATAGTGGTGGCCGCTGTTTTTTAGTCAGGCTTTACAGTGGAAGTCAATTATATTTTACCATAGGAAAAAATAATAGCAATATGAAATTACGTAGTTCATCGGTTTATTACTTTTACTAATGTAAGTGGATGGGAGCTATATATTAAGCTTTATATCTCAAAACGTAATCAATGTGTTCGTATGTGGAATAAAAATGACTTACTCAAACTCTGGAAATGACTCGGACTAGTAATTGAATACCTGAGTCAAATGCCTATTTGCTACTCATTTTTTCGACAACATGTTTCAAATTCCATCGATACAAGATTTATATTGAGTGAATGAGCGGCTATAGCTACCGGACCAAACATGAGAAATTCTAATTTGAACTCAGATTTTTATTGGTGTCCTTACTACTGTAGGGTAATAAAGTTCGCATTAAATTGGAAACGATAAAAATCAAAATAATGTTCTATATAATATATATATATATATATATATATATAAAATATATATATATATATACATATATACTGTATATATATATATATATATATATATATATATATATATATATATATATATATATATATATATATATATATATATATATATATATACATATATACTGTATATATATATATATATATATATATATATATATATATATATATATATATATATATATATATATATATATATATATGTGTGTGTGTGTGTGTGTGTGTGTGTGTTTTGTGTGTGTGTGGTATTATACATATTTTTAGCTGTTACCAAGGTTTCAAAGTACTGTACAGACTTTCGGCACGGAGTGTTCAGTAAGAGCCAGACAGACAGATAATCTATTCGATATTCCTAATCGTTGTTTCTGTTTCATGATTAATCTGACAAAAATTACCAGTAATTCAACTATGAAATATTGTAAAGGTGCAAAGGTTAGCTTCTCATTTCTGAAATCTCCACCGAATACTGAAGAAGGTTTATCAACTGCAGTAAAAGAATGATCTTAGAGAAATTATAGCTAAAACCCACCAAAAGAATATTCTGAGTAATGGCTCAATATTTCCTTTGAAGAGTATATTTCATACTTAGATCAAAGAATATGTTCATACATACAGCGAGACAAAAAGCCTACTTTGGAACTTCATCTCACCCAGAAGCTAATGATAAGCGACTTGATGTCTCTTCTCTGGAAAACACACACA
Source organism: Macrobrachium rosenbergii (assembly GCF_040412425.1). Taxonomy (NCBI): domain Eukaryota; kingdom Metazoa; phylum Arthropoda; class Malacostraca; order Decapoda; family Palaemonidae; genus Macrobrachium; species Macrobrachium rosenbergii. The sequence continues at coordinate 24,627,624 of NC_089769.1, forward strand.
CACACACACACACACACACACAACACACACACAAATACAGGCACACAAACACACACACAAAAGAAAAATTAAGGCTATATCGCGAAATACAATAAAAGTTGATCATTTTTATATGTGGAGATGAATGTTCCAGTTGACAGAACCGTTTGTAATGCACAGTTCAAGTATTCTCACTCTTCTAATGAAAGTTTCGTGAGAAGGGCAATGGTTATCATTGGCTCGTAAGTTGATATGAGATATTCGATTTTTAAGTCTTGATTGGTTCGATACTTAGGGAAGATCCAGGTTTTGGATTTAAGAATTTATTCCATGTATAATGAAATTTTTTACCTGTAAATTAAAGTATCCTTAATTAATTACTCTATTTATATTACTATCTGTTTTTATTGTCCCCGCCTTACACGCGTACAATAAATGTTAAAGCTTTAGATTAAAGGAAAGGAAAGAATTAAATTTCGGAAAATATTATGCACTTCCAGGCACAAAGCATACTCTGGCCATACTTTCTTTTTTTCTGTTGTTTAATGAAGTTAGTGCTTAAATAAGTTAAAAAACATTAAAACCACTTTCATTTTATTGTTTTACATTTACAGGTAAATGATGCTGATAATGCTACTTAAGGGTTGTAAACTGTACTCTCCTCTCGCAATCATATTTCAACTCAAGATCGCAGAAATATCTTGAAACTTTTTTGACAAAAAGAAAAAAGTTTAAAAAACTTAACCTGCTCAGTTTTCGGTCCCTACCATATTATGTTCGTAAATCATATTACATAGAAGAAAAGTTTCTATTACAAGACTTTGATGGAGCAATTATACCCATGGCGCGTCCCCTCTGGTAAAATAATTTTCTTGTTTTTACTGAACTCGCAAGCACACTGAGAGCTTAATGGCGTCAACTTAAGCTGTTATGTCAGGTCACAAATTTCATTAATGTTGCTGCAAGCCTTCAGTCTGAAGAGTGTCAGGAATAATAGTTTTATTTTTCGGGTGCGTTGTTTGTGATTATGAATAACTGGACTCAAAACATTATCGCTGCAAAGACTCACAATGAAACATATACGCTAGAGAAACGGTATGGTATAGAGATCATCTTTTTACTGATTAAAGATACACGCTTCACAATATTTCGGTGGTGTTAACAACATCAAACTGAAAATAAAAAAAAAAGCAAATGTGAATTAAATAACCTTGAAATTGAAAGAAGGAAAAAGTTTTAAATTTTGATCGCTTTACCACCTCTCAACCAAACATTTACTTTATACAATAATGATCGTCATGCTCATTTCAGTCTTCTTCTTCTTCTTTTAACGTGCTTTTTTTCCCATTTGTATGGGGTAAGCACGATGCCGTCTTCTGAAGGACTTTGATTTGGCTTTGTGGGTAGACTTCGTAGTCTCGATCGGCTGCCCTGCCTGTCATCGCTTAGACCCCGGTAGCGTATGTACATTTTTATATTGTACCAGTCACCAGCGCCCTTTCTCTCAGCAGCGAAGAGTCGTTGCGCCTGAACACCTTTATACTGGCCAACTAATTCGTTATGTACGACCACAGCATCTGAGCAGTAAATTTCATCCATACGGAGTGAACTACAACATAGTGTCCAATTTCTTTGCTCCATTTAATCTTAAAAGCACTTGAATCTCAACCAAACTGTAATACTCATCAACCATTATTAATTTGTTAATAGAAGACATTCACATCCAAGCACCAAAGATGATAGATATTAATATATATATATATATATATATATATATATATATATATATATATATATATATATATATATTAATACAAGTATTAAGCTACAAATTTCATTTAATAACCAATTCGCTCTACCTCGGAAATAATTCCCGAAGGGGAATTATATATGATAAGTGATGGTCACCTGATGGACTCGAACCTCCGACTGAAACTATCAGTGACTTCACTGATGAATGCCCGTGACAGTCGAGAACTCGTCATTGAAGTCATCGGTAACTATCGTCGGGGGTTCGAGTCCATCAGGCGGCTATCACTTATCATAATTACCTTTTAGTATTAATTCCGAGGCAGCACGAACTGGATATTAAATGACATTTGTAGCTTAATGTTTATGTATAAAAATGTCATGGTGATGTGATAAAATTCATTCATATATATATATATATATATATATATATATATATATATATATATATATATATATATATATATATATATATATATATATATATATATATATATATATATAATATATATATATATATATATATATAAAAGCATTTCATCTTACACATTTTCCTTAAAGTTCTCATCTTGTCATTAGCCCAAAAGCCTTTCTAAACCGACCATGCATGGATCATTAATTCGAGAATTTCTTTTTCTTCCTTGGACTTTTCTTCGAGTTGCCATTAAAGATGTAAATAAACCGCCTTTTTCCTTTTTTCGCTGCAGTATCATCAAAATCAGATCAAGAATATTAACTTTACTCTTATTTGTTTGTTTTCTTTTTATTTTATATGCGAATCCTTATCTTTTCTTATCGAACACTGGAATCTTCTGCTATTTCTTATGATATTTTGTCTATAGCTTCACTCTTTGACTCCAATATTTTTGTCACATTTCAACCAAAGGTTTACGACAAACGTACTTTCCCTGCCCGACTCTCAGCGTGGTTTTATATAAGTAAAAATTCGAGACAAGGGGATGTTGGCAAATGCAAAAATAACAGTATAAAATTAACTAGTAAAAAAAGGTCAACAATTTTAGTAAAAAGCAGAAGACCAACATAAGAGGAAGAACACCAAAGTCATAGAGAGAGAGAGAAGAGAGAGAGAGAGAGAGAGAGAGAGAGAGAGAGAGAGAGAGAGAGAGAGAGAGAATGATTCCTTCTATTCCAAAATTCCCGAAGCAAACCTTCAACTCGAAGAAAAATATCTAAAATCTTAAAAAAGGAGGAACAGATGTGAAAAAGTATTTTATCACGGCTCACTTATGTTAACCAAATACAAAGTCGAATACATCATTTATTTTATCTCCGGAAAGCCACCGTTTTTATTGAAACGGAAATAAAAAAGTTCTCCTTTTCTTCCTTTTTTAGAGTGTAAAAAGTTTTTTCTTTTTATTGGACACGCCTTTGGAAATCAGGACAGTATCTTTTCACCATTAGTCAATAATCTGAGGAAAACACAGCAAAATTAAATAATTTTCAAAATTTTTCCAAGCTTTGTAACTACATCAGGGCATATACATGATATAAACCTCTATCAAATTATTTTAATGTTTATCTTAACTGTAATGAAGCCAATTAAATCAAGGGAATTATCAACGGACAAAATAAAAATAAGAATAATTTTGTAGATAAGGATGAACTATTTTTATATTTCTTGGTATATGCTGTAAATAAGGGGAGTCTTTAGCCATATTTATATGCGATAATAATGATTACTTCAATCAGTTTGCATCCATGTTATTTTCTATAGGTAACAACCATATTCAGCGGATGATACACATTTTGTTTAATGCTTCTTTCATGTAACCCGGGTCAACCCTCTCTCATTACCAGGCCTAATATAGATAAGCAGAATCCTGGTACCTTGCTTCGAGCTTCAAGACGGTACGTAACATCCCCAGGATCGGAACACCCCACCTTCTCCGTTTTATATAGTGTCAACTTACATATGAGACCAACAGCAAGAACCGTTAGAAGAATGTATAACACAATTCAAGAACATGATTCAAAGCATAAAAAGGTAAAGAATAAGACTGCACTAATCGAGAAAATATGACGATACATCCCTAGGATTAAAGACGAACCGAATTTTCGATCAAATCAAGGCATAAAAACAAGAGCCAATCTCTCCGCACTCAAAAACCCATTACGACGGTAAACTTGACCATAAACTATCGACTGCTCTTTCGGTGGGCCGACTCCCAACGCTCTCAAACTTACTCTCCGAAGGATCTGCCTCGTCAGTTTTATTTGATGCGTGTGACTTCATTGAAAGTCTACTTCGGCGAGGGATCGAAGTCATTCCCTTTGCAGTGAATGACTCGCTTTGTGTTTTTACCAGCATAAACTACTCTAAGCTTTGTCGAAAGATTTTCTTGTAAGAGGTGAAATTTGGGAAATGGCAAGAGCTGAAAGAAGTTGAATAACTTGGAGGGAAAAGACCAAGGTCAGAAATGCAATCTGCCGCTTACAGGTGAGAATTGTAATTTTATATCAGTGGCTTATTTAGTGGAATTAAAGTGACATACTTCATAGTGAATATCCAGCACACTATGAAATCAAATTACTTTTATTCTTAGAATTATATCGAGAATTACAAGTGCTGTCTGCTATAAAGTAACTGTTATGTCTCATTACCCGACAAGTACCTTTAGTTTTGGCCAAGTTTGCTCCTAGTCTCTCCCCTCAATGACTTCCATTTCCTTAAAATACGAAAAGGCTGTTGTAGCAAATGAATCTTTCATTTTATGAAATAACACGTGTCACTTGGCCACGAGAGAGAGAGAGAGAGAGAGAGAGAGAGAGAGAGAGAGAGAGAGAGAGAGAGAGAGTAACACGAATCAGAGAAAACTCCACCTATCGGAAATTCATTTAGCTGAAGTATCCCGATATCCAATTACAACTTTAGTCCGTCAGAATCAATATCGAATAAAAGTTTGATTTCTAAGTTTTGTTTATCTTATAAGAAGTTTGAGTAAAAAGTGATGAATCATACGATTCATTCAATAAAATATGTCCGGTAAAGGTGAGAGTTATAAATATCTCTATAGAAATCTTAATGGCCTAGGTTAATTATATTCACCTTTTTCATCACTAATTTTCCCATTTATTTCAGTGTTTCCTCCTTAATTTATGCACCACTTTATTCGCACTGCTCCTGTTGACATACGTCATCTGCCAAGGCATCAAAGTCTCCTAAAAATATCTAATCTATAACCATAAACGCAGACACTCGATAATTGCCTTCTAATTCTAGTACAGTAGAAGAAGAGAAGGAGGGGGAAATTCCCTTCTTGGATGTCCTGGTAAAGAGAGGAGGGGAAAACTTAAAATTCAAGGTATACAGGAAGAAGACACACACACGCCCGTTCATACATACATAGGTTCTCCAGTCATAGGGAAGAAATAAAAATGGGAGTAATGACAGGGTTGGCCATTAGGGCTTATAGGATTTGCAGTCCCGAATTCTCAGATGAAGAGCTGGAATACCTGAGGGAGAGTTTTAGGAGATTAGGGTACCCTAAGTACTGGTGGGAGCGGGCACACATCAAGGCAAGAAAAAACTATTTTGATAAGGGGGAAGGTATACAAAAGGAACATTTGGTAGGGAAGAAAATAATTACAGCCCCGGACAAACAATACTATTGCACCCATCAACAGGTAGCTAGATAATTTCAGCTTGATAGGCAGCTACAAAAACACCATTAGGAATACAACAGATAGAAACAAAAAGTCGGCAGAAGGGGGAGAGATAAGAGAGGGTTGTGTTATATGCGGCAGCGTGTCTAGACTGTGAAGATGGGTACTATGGCGAAACTGGCAAATCCAGTAAAAAGCGAAGCACACGTCACATGCAGAACATAAGACATAATCAGGCGTCGGCAGTTACCATACATTGTTGGGAAAGAGACCACAAAATAGACTGGGGAAAATATGAGTTTTCTGTACAGGAACACCAACAAAACGGCCAGACTGGTTGTAGAGAACGCCTTCATAACATGCACTGACGACACAGTGGCAGGAAACACCGGAAATGGCTTTAAAGACATGTCAAGAAAAATCGTACACTCCACAGTAGCAAGGAAACAAAAGAAAGACGCAAGAGGACCACGGGACACGAACACCTGAATGAAGATGCGGGCAGAGAAAGACCAAGGTCACGACGGGGAGGTCACACAGGAGGAGGGAGACAATTATAGTATTAAAGTATGAATAAATATCTCCACTAGGCACCATCCAGTTTGCATGAGGTCCTGTTAGTAATTGTACTAATGCACAGAACAATTGTGTATGTGGTAAAGTTTATATACACACACACACTCACACATACACACACACACATATATATGTACATATATATATATATATATATATATATATATATATATATATATATATATATATATATATATATATATATATATATATATATATATATATATATATATATATATATATATATATATATATATATATATATATATGTAATTAGTAACGTCACAGTCACTCACCAATATATCTATAAGGGTCTTCCGAATGCATCCAAGGTGCGAAAAAAAGAGTAGTGATTAGGTTACCCCAGGCTATCTGAAAATCCTACCGTGCCCCGGACTAGCCTATCAAGTCTGGAAAATATTTTTGGTTGAAAAACTATGGTTATAATACAGAATATACTTATAAATAATTTCAAATAGGAGGAAGAATTAGAAAAATAGTGGATTACATGATGTGCCATAAAATACTTGAGAATAACCACGCCAGTGGAAGATTAAACGAAATTTACGAAATGTGACCAAATCCGCCGAGGAAACCTATCCAAGATATCAAAAGGAGGCAATGCGAAACTTCAGATAAAACACACATTTTGCTCCTCGGCATAAAATGTTATGCTGTTTCCGTAAATATGCAAAACTCAGAAAAAGAATCTCGACAATAGTTGGAATCATAAAGTTCTCAGAAGAGGATGGGCACATTTTGGAAGGGCCGGAAACTTCGCATCTCAGATACATATCATATTCGGGGAGTGGTACACATCCCGCCCACAGGAAAATACTTGAGAAATGCAAATACACTACACTTTAGTATGCACAAGCGCTCGCATCTCTTCAAGTAAGAGAGAGAGAGAGAGAGAGCGAGAAAATTTGCGTCATATCTCCAGCTCAAGCCCACAAAAAAAGGTATAGCTTAGTGCATCTGATATAAAACTGACTAACATTCTAAAAAAAAAAAGGCAACATAACACATTTGTGGTCATTTCATTTCTCCTTTTGCTTCGCCACTGTAACCACATTTCTTTTCTTCAAGTTTACAATTGCATGTAATAAAATTTTCATTTTAATAAGTAAAAAGTTAAGCATCACTTTTGTAATCATAATGCTTTCCCTCGGATATTCAACTCATGCAGCACTTTTATTTTTTGAAATTTAATCCTACAAGGCATTTACAGGTCTTGCTTTGTTTACTAATGTTTTACATAAATCGCGCCTACCCCATGATTTTTGAATTCTCTGCTAGTGTGCGTCTCTTCCTGTCAGATTCAACACCTCATATTTTTGTGGTTTATATTTAGCTATATAGCACTTGTGGATGAGGAAATATGACCAGTCTAGTAATAATTACCTTTCAAATTATCCTTATGATAGAATTTCCCAGGTGTATAATCCACCCCGTATATCATAGTGAATATTTATCCTGAACTATTTTCATGAAAATATTCTAAGAAAAATGAGGTCGGTTTTCTTCGTCTGTTCTGGGAAAAGAAGTTGCTTCCGATACTGCACAATGAGAATTTAACAAGTATTTATAAAGGTAAAACTTCCTAGGAAAACGTCCATGATGTAGCGTAAAAAAATAATGTTTGTTTTGAAGAGACAAGGGCTCTTGGAGAGAGGCCATGTACAAAAGTGATAGCGAGAAAAATATGAGCTGAGAAGAACCGCAGAGACACCGAGGGAGGGTGCGATAACTTAGGGAAAATAAAGTGATAGAGAAAACCAGGGCCATCCTATTTTCAGTCTTACTTTTAGATCTTATACATTTTGTATGCGTAAAGGCATTAGTTGCAGCCAAATGAAATGAAAGTATAATTTTAGACTTTAAATAGAATGAAACGTAGGTGGAGCATCGGTAACACTTTTCAAAGACGAATAATAATCTTGATAAAAAAACCTGCTTTGTTTTTCTCCCTCTACTTTGAGGGCTAACAGTAATTTTTTCTTCGTCTAATAAATGGAATTTTTTGTCAAAGTCTAAGCCTTAAGGTACATTCACAAAAATAAAGGTTGCAATTGAGAAATACACAGCCTCAGCTTTTTCAGTGAACGTATTAATGGTCTAAATTTAAGCCTAATTATAATGCATCTAACAGAAATTGCTGAATTTAATCACCTTCACCAAGGAGAACACTATTCCATTTCTACCGTTCACTTTCAACTTGGTTCGAGAAACACAACTGACTAGAGGTCATTTCGTATTTGAAGAAATTGCGAAATTGCGTGTCCTTTGTTGTTTTCTCAAAAAAGCATGACGAGAATTTTTTTCTACGCAGCTTCAAAGAGCATCAGTGGAAAATAAAATCAGTGGATTTGATAAAGAACATTTCTCCATAAGGAAAGGAGTTGAAATGGCCTCTGCTAGCAGGAACCGATTTGATTTCGTCTCACTCTGAAAGAACTCATTCCTTTAATTGGGAATTCAAAAATCGGCCTCCGACTGTGAATTGCACTGAAGTAATGGAAGAAGACGCTTGGTTGTTGTGACGTTACAAATGACTGTTATGGAGTTACAATAAATGAATAAATGAGCAAATAAATAAAGATAAGGTAGGATGACCTAAGTAATAATATAAGAAATGGGGAAAAAATTTAAGCTTTAGAGTTAAATGAACTTCTCTAAAATATAAATTTAAAAGGATGCTGCTGAGAACCTCCGACTTCTCAAAATATATTTGCCAAACTGAATGTGAACGAATTCTGATTGATATAATATTTGGATAATTTTTTGCCCCTCCCCCTGCCCCTCCCTCTCTCTCTCTCTCTCTCTCTCTCTCTCTCTCTCTCTCTCTTCTCTTACCATATCTGAGCATATATTTACTTTACGTGAAAATGTTTGGTTCGAGCTTGTATTTTAAAGAAGAATTATAAAGAATCTGAAAACACAAAGGGAAAAAAGTAAGGTCTTTAAAGTACTTCCATTTTAAGACTAGTTCTAAATAGCCATACCAAAATATATTATAACTCGAGGGATAAATTAAAAGAATAGAGTTTAGTATGAAATAAGTAATCAGTCATCAAACCTGAACCATTAACTTCATCCTACAGTGATCGTGAGCATTAATGTAAAACCTTCTAGATTTCAAATCAAATGTACGATTTGTTTGAAAGCAAATGAGCTATATTTGTCACCAGCTAAAATAATGACCTTAAATGGAATTCAGACAGCAAATCTCTTTTTGGTGAGAAGGGTAAAGAGCACTGGAAGGCTGCCAAAGAGAGCTGCAGTGAAATAATATTCTGTATATCTTATGGATACATTTTACCATAATAATGGGTTTCTAAGTGCAGAAAGATTAACCACTTCGTTTTAAGCCTTGCTTTAGGTTAGCCTCTAATTCTGTTCGTTATCTTATTCTGTGCCCGAAGTTTTAACGAAAAGTTCTATTGACATAATTATTATCTCTGTCTTTCATTTCTCTTTGTGGAAAATTTTTAATTGATTTTTTTTCCCTTGGTATCCAGTCATGGTCCTTCAGATAATCTAACAGAAATAAAGACCGATTCAGTATCATTTCCTCCTTTGTTAGTTTGCTTCTCTGTCATTATTATTATTATTATTATTATTATTATTATTATTATTATTATTATTATTATTATTATTATTCCAACGTTTAGCATTACGTTATTACATCTTCAGGCAATTCTACAATAGATATAAATAAAAAGTTCAATGGTAGTTTTACATTTCAAAGAACAATTTCTTATGTTAGATATTTCTGGGTTGGACAACCTAACATTGGATACAAAGATTTCTCGATACTTGAACAAGCCAACAACTCAAAAGACTTTTTTTTATTTTAGAGACAATGACAATAAAACAGCTTCTTCCTTTTTAAAATACCCAGTACTCAGCTTCTCAACTTTTTTAGTTTTCTGTAAAAGAAAATTGTTTTGCCGGCTTTGTCTGTCCGTCCGCACTTTATCTTGTCCGCACTTTTTCTGTCTGCACTGTTTTTTGTCCGCACTTTTTCTGCCTGCCCTCAGATCTAAAAAACTATTGAGGCTAGAGGGCTACAAATTGGTATGTTGATTATCCACCCTCCAATCGTCAAACATACCATTTTGTTATTGTTTTTTTCCAAGCAGTTAGATAAAAGGAAGTGTAAAAATTGATAAATTGCAGTATGGTTGTGAGTCAAAGCAAAGCTTTTTCATTTGTCGAGTGTAAACTAACTTTTATAAATCGACACACTAAAATGGGTGAGTTCTCTTTGCCTAGCTAACACAACAGTAACTACAATTGCCAAGAAGAGTAAAAGCCTGTTTCCAAGATTACTGTCTGTGGGTATCTGTGGGTAAGAAATTCAAGAAGACAACTGAGAACCGAGCCATGCACTACTGAGGTATTAGCATTAGTAACTTTTATCTCAACCTCTACTTTGACATAACGAGTTCTTTGGTCACATGAAAAATGAAGAGTAATATTAGTCATTCCAAGCTACTCTTACTGTAACTTTCACCATTTGAAAGTTACGTATACCTTAGTTTTACCAGACCACTGAGCTGATTAACAGCTTTCCTAGGGCTGACCCGCAGGATTAGACTTATTTTACGTGGCTAAGAACCAATTGGTTACGTAGCAACGGGACCTACAGCTTATTGTGGAATCCGAACCACATTATAGCGAAAAATGAATTTCTATCACCAGAAATAAATTCCGGCCGCGGGAATTGAACTCCGGCCCATCGAGTGACAGTCTGAAGCTCAGTCCCTCTGTCTTGAAGCAGAATCTTTTCTTCTGTGGGCAAGAAATCTGTTATCTTGTTCTTGCTGCTTTAATGACTGAAACAGCTTTTTCCTTGTTTTGGGCAATACTAATATACCTTATTTATACACTCCGCTTCTTTCCAACCCCACGCATTCCATTATAACAAAAAAGGCCTTCAGTATTTTTGTTTTCTTGAAGACCAGCATCGCATTTGTCTTGGATTATATTCCCTATTTCCTGAATCAATCCAGTTGCAAATTTATATTGCTTTACGATTTGCTTGACTCTAGTGTCTTTCACGTTCTGTCCCTTCTCTTAAAAACAGGAAATGTTTCATCATTTTCTTCATAACTGTGAATCAAATCATCTTTCAGTATAATATACTAACGTTTTAACGTCTACTGGGGCTGAATACTGAAAACATAATTTTCCCAAATACCAGCGCAACTGTCTTTGCAATGGAAGAACTATTAGAGAACGGGTTCCTTTATTGGTAATTTGTTGAAAAAATAACAACGACCGTAAGTTGGAGTACATATCTTGGGCAAGTACGGGATAATCAGAAAGTCGTCGGCTTGTAGCAGACCGTTTGTGATGTGTGTTTGATAAGCTGCATATATGTCTTTGGGACATGTTTTACTATAATGTGGACGCACCTTTACGTTAAAATCTTACTTAATTTTGAATGAAAAAGAGCACTACCTTGTGTTATACAAAGTTCTATTTATATAAACACTTCTTTGCTACATCATTAGTTCTAACATATAACTACGTTCTACAGATAAAGTTTTTTTTTTTTTTTTGTAAAACATCTTCTCTCTCCCTGATTCACTTGGTATTCCTCATTCCAAATATTATCGGGTATCTTTATTTTCTTACTGTCTTCTCATAAAATACTGCTTATGAGTTTTTCTGTGATTCAATCTTATTTATTTCATGGCCATTTACATTTTAGTTATCTCTATCTTATGCGTTGCTTATCCTGAACTGACCAACTTCTCATATTTGTTTACTGGAGACTGGCAGCACATACATTTGTTCACTATTCTTCATAAAGAAGACAAACAAGTGTTTGTTGTTATCTATCGGGCTTGAGTAATGAGCCAATCTTTCAAAAATAAGTATAGATTCCCTCCTGGAAAAGCAGTTTCCTTCTATTCTACTTCTGCCTAATCTTATTTTTCTTCATACCAGCTGTTGCACGTTCACATTCACAGATATGGATATACACATAAACAAACAAACACACACACACACACACACACATATATATATATATATATATATATATAAATATATATATATATATATATATATATATATATATATATATATATATATACATGTATATATATATATATATATATATATATATATATATATATATATATATATATATATATATATATATATATATATATATATATATAAATATAATCGAAAAATAATCGAAAAAGAGGAAAAAATACTAAAACATACTGTAATCTGCAATGCAGGCATAGCCACACAGTGTCGTCAAATGCATATCCACACACGCATGCATCCACATTCCCTCACATGTATATAAATAGGAATATAACTTTTATCACAGGTGATTGAGTATAATTGAGCTATTAGTATTCTGGAATTAGAGAAGTGTTTTAATAGCTTCGATGCGCATTTTTTGGTGATTCTATTTCCTGCTTTATTTATAGCTGATTAAAGCGGATATCTCTAGAAAGAAAATCTGGTGAAATCTGTTCACGGTGTCAGCGAGTTGTCACTAAAAATATTAGCCTTTACACACACTGGTCAAAGTTTAAAGTGGCATGCCCTTTGAGCCTCTCTCTCTCTCTCTCTCTCTCTCTCTCTCTCTCTCTCTCTCTCTCTTTACTTTTCATCTTGCTTCCATTTTTCCTAATGTAGTAGATCACATTATGTAACTACTACAAAACAAACAGGAAAAATGTTTTCACATATTGTTTACTGTTACACAATAGATTTCTAAGGGTATTCTGGACAAAAGTGTATTATTTTAATATCTACTGTATATGTGCATTCCGGTGCATTCCGAGTAAGGGACGTAAAATTCATTAAGAAATGAAAGTTCTAAAATGAGTTATACATATTAGAAACTAAGTAATGTTCAGATAAAAAGTATTCATAATACCTTCTCTTGGAATCCTATAGATTCCCATAGACAAGGCGAAAGCAACAAACGGAATTTTTCGATAAAATAAATTAAGTAGGATCATGTACTGGATCTTCCTATATGCAATCGCAACAGTAATGCAAGAGCACATCCTGCTTATTCCAACTATTACAGGCAAAATGCTAATAAAAACATTGGCTTCACTCACAGGATTCTTGGTTCGTAAAAGCGAGACAAAATATTCAAACGACGTGCAGATCATCTTTGAGGTTGATGTCACTTTGGGTTTTCAGATGATCGAACGAGACTTGCGCTCAAACAATTTCATTTTTGCCTAATGTTGCTTTTTTAAGGGTTATGCTTCGTTAAATATGCCTGACATTCTCCCAGCTAACTAGGCGAAATTTCACTTCATGCAGGGAAACAGCCAGAAATAAAAACAAACAAAAAATATGCTGAAAGCTGACATAAATGTTGAAGACCAACGTTCTTGTGCCCCACAAGAACATATCAAAAGAATGGAAATGAGCGCAACATCATTTTTCCAACAAAATCAAGCACGGAAGTATTTCGAATTTATCCAATAGGAAGAGCAAACCAAAGAATGAAAAATGTCCTCTTTTGCAGATAATTTTTTCCAAATAAGCAAACCTGACTGACTGACTCTCGTGGATAATGGAGAGGAAGTAAAAGTATATCTTAGTTTAACCAGACCACTGAGCTGGTTAACAGCTCTCCTAGAGAGGGCTGGCCCGAAGGATTAGATTTATTTTACGTGGCTAAGAACCACCTGGTTACCTAGCAACCGGACCTATAGAGGAAGTGACAAGAATGACCTTTCAAGAGTCATTAATTCACGTGATTCAAAAGTAAAATATCCCCGAAGAGGGTAGCTCCGGAGGTGGCCCTGAGGCCGTGCACTGCACTTACTGACTGACTGATGTACTGGAAGCTCCCTTCGGCCCCGAGCTGAGCCCGGATTTTAGCATTACTTTACCTGCGATCCCTCTTCCTTTCCCCAGTCTTGCTGTCCAGCCTCTCTAACTGTTACTACTTGCTGGAACCGTGGGTTTTTACTGGTCCTACCTATTGATCATTGTTCTTCATCTCCTTTCCTTTGCGGATCTTTTATCTAGCTGTCCAACCACTTCAACTCCGTCTTCACTGTCTTAATGCTGAAAGTGGCCCACTGCTTGCCTTGGCAGCCAAATTTCATAAAACCAAATCAAAAGTAAAATATGGTATCCAACAGAAGATTCACGAATTTGGCTTTTTGGGAACAAACAGAGCTAATAAGAACACATCTTGTGATGCTCATATATTTAATTTACAGCATCAGAAGTGAAAATGATATGAAGATGAAGAGTGAAATATGAAAAAAAACCGTAAATAAAACTACTTAAAACTGTTGAATTAGTGAGTCTTCTTTGAAATATTCCACCACTTTTTATTTGTATAGTTAATTTTTGCTGTGTTTAGAAAAAGTAACCTAACAACATGTCTAGTAATGTTTCTAGTAGCAGAGAGCAACAAAAGAATCACAGCCTTCAATCCTCAGTAAAATATATTAAGGATATGATACACTGCTCTGATTCCTATGGAAAGAAGCAGAAGGCTAACAATGCCCCTCTTGGGAATGACAGTCTAAAAAGAGCTAAAAGACATTCTCAGACAGAATTTGCGGGTACAAAACAAGTACAGTGGAGCCCAGAAGCAAATTTCCTGGTAACTAAACGTCATCATACAGCAATAATAAAGTTATCTTATCGTCAGGTATTTTTCTTTCATGGAGAGCGTTCACCTTTGAACTCAAGGAAACATGAGAGTCTAAGGCTTACGATTATTACAGCGGTACGCGCAGACACGAACGGCTGAATAATCACCCACTTGCTACTGCTCTCGCGTATAAAGGAAACGGCATTTTAAAGGCATCCAAAACTGAATGCCGGCAAGACAGATTTCAAAGCACTAACCAACTTGTCACACCAGTTAGCATATGTCGTGTGTTATCCTATTAGTCTTTCCGTCATTTCAAAAAATGAACAATACGAAAGTACATCATAACCGATCAGAAATACATACACACATTTCTCTCTCTCTCTCTTTCTCTCTCTCCCTCTGCTTTTTGTGCTAAAAGTAACTTGCAATAACGCCCTTCTTAATACCTTTCATTGATGTTATACACCATATGTCGTTCATGACGGTACCAGTAATTAAAACTATGCGATCACCTTACAAAGGTGAGGTAACCATAGGAAACTCTAAAAAAAATAAAAATGAACAAAAAACAATGATCATATCGGTAAGTTTACATAAATGGCGACAAAAACTCATTCTGTCACTTTAACTACTGCTCCTTCTCATTAAAGAAACATGAGATGGATCAACAGACAGATCATTAAAGAGAGAGAGAGAGAGAGAGAGAGAGAGAGAGAGAGAGAGAGAGAGAGAGAGAGAGAAATGGTCTGTGATGGGAAATGGTCAAACACACACACACAACACATACATACATATATGTATATACATATATACTTCTAAATCTCAGATTTGAAATAGACCGTCTTTGCTCTATATATATATATATATATAATATATATATATATATGTATGTATGCATGTGTATATATATACATATATATATATATATATATATATATATGAGTGGATATGATTTACCTTGTTGGAGGCGATTGTACACACACACACACACACACACACACACACACACACACACACACGCAACGTCTAAGTTGATACGACCTACAACCCCGTCAAATAATCATGTCCACTATAGTTCAAGAACTTTCCCTATTGTAAATTAATGTAAAATTAGAATATCATGCAAGAAGACAACATACAATTATATATATATATAGGATCAGGAAATAATCAATTATTGTTGTAGTTTTGTAGAATATTTTTTGGACATGATAACAAAAATACAAAAATTAATGAATTAGTTATGCAAAGAAGACAACAGATAAAAGTTCATCAGGAAATAATCAATTATTGTTGTAGTTTTGTAGAATGTTTTTCATGATAACAAAAATACAAAAAAGAATGTTACTCAGACATCATTCTTAGTTCTTGATGGCAGAAAGAGCATATATCAAAGTCCAAACCAATGAAAAGAAAATCAATGGCTTTCAGGTATATTCTCAAAGATCGCTTTGAAAAGGCCACAAAGTCACAGTCACCAGAGGGAGAACAAAAATGAACTTCGGTAACACAAACAACCTGGCACCTTTGTGAGGACAATAAAACGTACCTGATAAATTTCAATCGGAGCAATAAGGTGACATAGCCAGGGACGACAGTATATGTGGGAATTTCTGGGAAAAAAAAATAAGACCGATAAATAGGATTTGATAAACGATTAGAGAAAATAGTCAAAAGAGTGATGTAACCCGGTAAATCACACAAGGATTAGGAAAGGGCATCAAGCCACCGAGCAAAATTTCAGTTTCTTCCAGAGATTTGCAAATCAATTTCACAACATCAAGTTTACTCTGGAAAGGGAATATGAAGGTAAGTTAGCTGTTTTAGATGTTTTAGTCTCAAAAGAGCACAATCATTTTAACACTACCATTTACAGGAAGAAGACATTTACGGGTCTTGGCTCCAATCTTGATAACTTTTGCTTTTTTTTTTTCAAATCAATGCCATATATACACTTGTGCATAGAGCTTTTACCTTGACATCCAATTGGGCCGCCTTTCTCCATGAAATTGTATTTTTAATCCAGTACTTTAACAATAATTGCTTTCCAACCAAACTGATCTACAAAGTCATCCACCAGGTCTTTGCTAAGAAATTTTCCCCTCCCATTCCTACTTACAATGTTCCTCAACTTCTTATGTTTGCCAGCTTTCCATATTTACCAATAACCACAATTTTCAGAACCAAGTTATCAAGATGATCCACAGACACGTTGGAGCCCTAAACCTGAAACTTATTCCAAAAAAACTTAACACTCTTGGCTCATCGTTTTCTGTGCAAAAGATCGTCTCTGTCTCTTGTTGGCGTCGGACGTAGTGTATATTAAGTGCCCCGGGTGTAATTCTGATAATTATGTGGGTTCGACCCGGCGTTTACTCAAGGAAGAGCCGATTCCCATATTGGAATAAGTCATCTTACTGGCTGCAGACTGTCCAGCCCCTAAATTGTCTAACATTGGAAACCGTGCTTACAACTGTAAAACACCTATTAAGTATGATATTATGTATGGTTATTTCAAAATTATAGGTCAAGCAAAAGAAACACCAGAATTGCATACGCTTGAAAGTCCTAATATCAAATTGAAAGTCCCTCCTCTTAATCACCAAACTACTGCTGTTCCACTGTTTATTGCCTAATTTGGTTGTTTATACTTTCGGTTCTCTGGTCTGGAGGTTTATATGAATTTTAGTGCGCTTTTTTTACTCTTGCTTCGAAATGTTGGTGTTTGTCCCGCAAGCGTGTCTGTGATTTTACTAATTGTTTTCTTTATTTTTGTACAATTTTAAATACCATATTTTTATGTATAATTTATGTGTAATATAGTGCATATGTTTTAGTGTTTTTTTACTCTTGCTTTGAAAGTGTGTCTATGATTTTACTTATTGTCTAATTAATTTTTGTATAACTTTAATTCTGTTCTCATGTATAATTTTTATGTGTAATTTAGTGCATATATTGTCATATAATTCCTTAATGTTTTGAAAGCACTCTAATGTTCGATTATTTAGTTTATAGATGTCCCTAATGATGTGACAAAGGGTCACGAAAAGTTGGAGTAAACTACTGTACTTGGAATCTGCTTGCGTTCCTGCACCCGCTCCTTTAACACACACACACTCGCATATATATATATATATATATATATATATATATATATATATATATATATATATATATATATATATATATATATATATATTATATGCATATGTAAAATATGTTCTACCTTGCCACAAGGACAGAACGTGTAACACACTTAAAATTGCCGTCGACCTGAGACTCCTTCAGGTTTGAGTAAGTGTCAGTATATTTCACCTATAATGTCAACGTCTTTTAGAACACTTATGATTTAGCAACTATGGGAGCAAAGTTGACGCTGTCAAATGCCAGAGGTGTTTACAGAAAAACGCCACACGTCCAGACTTTGTCATGAATGTTCTTTCAGCTTTGTAAAACAAAGCTTATCATGTTATACAGTCCGTACAATTATGTATGCCTACATAAAAAATATTAATATGCCCCAACATTACATTATTACGTCTATATATACATACATACATACATACATACATATATACTGTGCGAACGTGAATATATGTATATACATATATATGTGTGTATATATATATATATATATATATATATATATATATATATATATATATATATATATATATATATATATATATATATATATACATGCAGGTTCCTTTACCCCCGTCATGCGACACGCATGGCCTGTGTTTATGTCCTGGCCATTTTCAGGATTAAGCCATTACTGTAGTTTAGAATACCCATTTTGCAAGAGTTTAAGTGTCAATATTTTCACCGTCGAATACCCAACACTAGATCCAGGGTACTCCGTTTGCGTAAACATTATTCGGCATAGATCTTCAAAATGTTTATTATTTATCGAGGGAACCTATGTGGTAGAGAAGCCCATTCAACGAAGATCTTTTGAAGATATATTCGAGGCAATACATCTGGACTTTTACGATATCTCTCAGGCACTATTAAATAAAGGAGGCTGAGAATATGTCTTTTTTTTTTACGTTTTGGTTATGTAAAAGGCACTGCCCTAAAAAATGTAAAAACGAAAAAGAAATACTAGAAAAAATATTATTTTCCCACTTGCCTGATATTTGCATACGGGGGTAACTTATCAGGGAGCTGTAGGAAATACATTTATTTTCAAAGCCAAACTGTATAAGAAAAGTATAAAAGTTTGTTTTGATCTGACAACAAACCGGAACTGATGAACCAAAGAGGGACTATCAAATGAGGAAGAAGTACCGAAGCTTTGAAAAGATTATGAAAAGATTATTCTAGTTATTTCATGGAACAATTAGAACAGATCTAAAAAAAGTTATTTTTTCCATTGAGCAGTTTTCATCTCTGCTTGTATTCTCCCTTTGCGCTCTATCCATACTTTCAAGACTTAGTTACACCCAGCTAGCCTGGATGATTTATTATCATGGCAAACTACCGGTGAACAGTACGTACAAATTCTTAACGGAAAGTTGCCAGGGCACGATAATGAAATCTACAGATTTGCTAGCTGCGGTTTCAACAGTCCGCCAGATTCCCATATAAAGAACGACAAAACAAACTGATCTCACCCCGTGTACTCACTGACAATGAAGACATTTGCCTACATTTTCCCGGAGAGAAGCAGAAAAAAGGGTGCGTTCACACCATAGTAAAATATGCCACAAACACATGTTGGAAACATATCGCATATGTATCTCAAGCATGTTGGAAACAAATCAATGAACGTGAGTGGAAAGCGAATCTATGACCAGTACTGCATAATCGTATGAAACTTACAAAAAAGCCATTGACCTGCATTCAGCCTGTTTGAGCTATGTGCACTATGAGTTGCCTGCGAGTATTTATATGTTTGATGCAATGTGAACTCATCCTATACAGACACAAAGATGAATGCAAGACACGATAAAGTAGGAGTACATTTTTGGTAGATTCACGAGCTTGAAGTAAGTAATGAATGTGTGCTCCCAAGATGAAAATCCCAAAAGATTCACAAAGAGAGAATAGCATATTTTTAAATTCTGTGGCAGGGAAAGTGATATTCGTGAAGAATCGGTAAACAACCAACACTGTTTATTATTATTATTATTATTATTATTATTATTATTATTATTATTATTATTATTATTATTATTATTATTTATCTATTAGTAATATAACTATTGATTATCTCAACCAAGATTTCCAGATTTAGAAGGGTCCAGTAAAGGAATATCTTTTTTAACAGAATGGGAGCAAAAAAGGCAAAACAATGAGCTGGTTTTATCTTAAAAAAGATTAGTCAATAAGAGTATTTTCTCATCGGATTCTGTGACATTGGCAAATAAATGAATTGCTTTCTTTGAAAATCCGAGTAACAACGTTCCACTGAATATTAGAGACATAATCAAAGAAAATCAAAGACTGGTAAAAAAAAAGCTCATGGAAATGTGAGGGTGTGCTTGTTTCTGGAACTTTTCAAGTGTCATATATATTCAAACACTTTTCTAGATATACTATGGTGATTAAAGTATAAAAAAAATTAAGAACCGTATTCGATTTACCGTATATAGAAATGGGGATAATAATAAACACAAAAGAGGTACCAGAATCACAGTCTTTTACTCTCTTTCTGGACTCTTTATTCCCTCGCTCAGTGTTTCTACTCTGTCAAAACAATTCGACGATAACGCTCTTGCAAAAGCCTCTCATGAAAAATGTATCTCATCTCTTCGTTGGAACACCACCACTAACTCTTTCGAAGCGATTAAGCGACAAGAGTGAAACTACATCTGAGGCAATGTATTGATGTATAAAGATTGGACCTTGGGGTTATGGTCATTTACAGAATTACCTAAGGGTTACGAAGTGATAGTAAAAATCTACAATGTCAAAAGCATTTAAAATTCCATTTAAAAAATGTATATATTTTCTGTTGAGCATTTGCTTTCAAGTAAATTAATGTGGAGATCACTTCCATAAAATTGTACAATTTGATTTCCAAAAATTGTCTTTGATCTCGCAGGAGTATTGCATTTTGGAGAATGAATTTCAGTTAAAAAAATAGATGAGTCATACAGATAATTATTCAGAAAATATTATTCCCACAGAAATGTTTACTGACTTTCCTTTCAGTTTCTTAAGAGCACCGTTTTAACGGAAAAACTGATACCTTGAAGGAACAAAACCAAAACAAAGTTTTATACACCATTAAGCTGTGCTTCTTGTAACCTATTTTGTACTAATGTGATTCTAACCCTCATTTAGTTATTGATCTGATTATATTCTCAATCCATTTGTATACGTTATTTGGTGATCTCTTCTCCTCATAAGTTATCTCATCCAACTGTTGGTGAAAAAGGTGTCCTGTTAGGAATTTTGAGGAGAAAAGAGGGTTAGAGGCAAATGAAATGCTCTCCAGATGGAACTGGAAGAGGCTGTTTAAACAGAAAAGAAACATTTACTTAATGCAGTAGTATTTGCAAGTTATAGATAAATCTAACTGTGCTTTCAAAATAATGATGTTTGTACATATGTGGGTCATTTATAATCTGTAGCCTCATGATTAGTGTCTTTCAATAAAAAAAAGTGACACCCACTTAGTGCTTGAGAAACTCGGGTAGTTATTTCGACATTTTGCTCTGCCACTGCCGAAGGGTGTCTGAGTAAAATTTTCAAGAGGGTGAGTCTTTTTCTGATACGTGTGGAGTTGGCTGGAGTATCCAGTCTTAATTAGTCATGACTATGGGCCACGTCAGCAAATCATATGATTAGAGGCATGACCCTCTCGCTCTTTCTCTTTTTCTACGTCGAACAAATGGTTGTGCATATCTAGGGAATTCTGGAAGACAGCGTTTTAGGTTTTTGGTATTTTAGTGTTTTGTGGGGTCTTAGTAATTGAATGAACCCAGCCAGGTTTGACTGAATGGGTTGCACTGATTTTCATTACCGGTGGGGACATTATGTTAGGGTGCATGAAGACCGAATGACACTTTCATCCCGTGGTATGGAGTAATCAACCTAACAGTCATTTATGTTAATTATTTCCATTTTTCTCAATGGCCTGGCACGTCAAGAGTTATACTATGCCCCAGAAAGATACCAATGCATCATCTTCCAATCTATTCAAAAGCACTACTGACAATGTTTAGCCTAACTACACCGTACCTAAATTAGGTAATTCGTAGGTCTTCCGTTAATGCCTAGACCGTGTAACTGGAACAGTACATACCATACACTCACACAAAAAAATATATATATTTACCACGTTATCCGAGATTATGGATAAATACTGTGAAGAGCTCATGGAAATTTGGCGGTTCTGATTTGCAAAAAATAAAATGTTTCGTCAAAGACAGCATTTCCTACTGATATATACAACTGTCATTATAACAGGCTGAAAATTTTTTAACATTAAATGATATTAGTTTATATATATATATATATATATATATATATATATATATATATATATATATATATATATATATATATATAAGTATACATATGTGCAATATATAAATATGCACACAAACCCATACAAACACACACATAAATGTATATGTGTGTGTGCGTGTGTGCATATACATACATACGTAGCATAAGAGCATAATAATTTGGGAATTTGGGAATCGCATTAAAGTTTCTTCACGCTAAATATGTTTAAACTGAGAGAGAGAGAGAGAGAGAGAGAGAGAGAGAGAGAGAGAGAGAGAGAGAGAGAGAGAGAGAGAGAGATTACCCTTAAGATGTTAATAGTTTAGCATAGTTAGAACGCTTTATAAATAGTGGGTGTTGGTAAGACTGTCGTTATTAAAGTTGTCATATCATCGCCAGGTTAGACAACAGGAAGTGAAAAACTTGCTCGAGAGAGAGAGAGAGAGAGAGAGAGAGAGAGAGAGAGAGAGAGAGAGAGGCTGTGGGGGGATGCAGGATAGGGGGTTGGTTTTTTTAATGTGGTTCGGACGAATAGTTCCTATCAGTAATAATAGATGAGGACTGTTATAATATTCATTATAGGAATAACGGATAGGTAATGAAAGTAATAACGTATATTTACTTTGGGATATTATTTAGACTGCTTGAGTATTACATTATAACGAACAACGCGTGATATCGGTACTCAAAGGCTTTATCAGAGGGACTGGGGTCTAAGGACTTTTCCACCGCTAAACTTCCGATTCCTTATTAACATGTAGAACTGACCATTGTACATTTAGCTGGCTTTGGTTTTAACCTGAGTTTTCTTTCTTGATATTATTTCAGCGACTTTTCTGAAAGCTTGAATGTGAAAAAAGTTCAATTTTCTGAAAGATTATGCCAACGGTGAGCCAAGGGAATCTATGAAACTGTATGTGTGTATCTCCAGACGATTTGAGCCCAGTAGAAATAAGCAAGTACTTAAGTATATTTGTGCTAACATTAGAAGTCGTACTTACAAAACTCATCAGTTTTGTAAGAATTTATCAAAATCTTCGAGAACAAAAGAGTATTGTAAAGAGATAAAAAGATTTAAAAAAGGGAAAACACGAAATAGGAATTAATGTTACTAAAAAGAAAACTACAAGAAAACGTGGCTGGTATAAGAAATGCAGACTCTTGATAGCCAAAATACATATAGTTTTAGCTTTATATATATACAATATATATATATATATATATGTATATATATATATATATATATATATATATATATTTATATATTTAAATATATTTATATGTATATATAGATAAATATATACATACATATATATATATATACACATATATATGTATATATATCTATATCTATATATATATATATATATATATATATATATATATATATATATATATATGTATATATATATAATATATATATATATATATATATATATATATATATATATATATATATATATATATATATATATATATATATACATATAAATTTCTGACTCACGTTCAGACCCAGGTATCAGGTGGAAAGCAAGGGCGTTATCCACTGGGCCACACAAGTCTAAAAGAAGTTGGAACCTGAGCAACTGCAGCTATATACCATTTTCCCCAACTATACATGTTCATTCATCCCTTCTGAGTGAATAAGATATAATCATCCCGACGTGAGTCAGAAATTTATTTCTGTTCCATGATTGTGTGTTGATGATTTATATCTTATTCATATATCTATATGAGTCGTAATAAAACTCGCTGGTATATTCCATACATATAACATATACATATCACATTTCTGTTCCACATGATTGTGTGTTGATGATTTCTGTCTTATTCACTCAGATAATTCGAATGAAATGTTGTCTATTGGGTCATTGCTGAGTCGGAAGTTGGGGAAAACTATGGTATGCAAGCAGTTAGCTTGCCCAGGTAATTCCTTGGGTGCAGTTGCTCTCCAGGTTCCAACTTCTTTTAGACTTGTGTGGCCCAGTGGATAACGCCCTTGCTTTCCACCTGAGAGACCTGGGTTCGATCCCGTGAGTCAGAAATTTATTTCTGTTCCACACGTGATTGTGTGTTGATGATTTCTATCTTATTCATTAATTCAATGAAATGTTGTCTATTGGGTTATTGCTGAGTCAGGAAGTTGGGGAAAACTCGCTATGCAAGCAGTTATTGCCCAGGTAATTATTGCTCTCATTCCAACTTCTTTTAGACTTGTGTGGCCCAGTGGATAACGCCCTACCTGAGAGACCTGGGTTCGATCCCGACGTGAGTCAGAAATTTATTTATGTTCCACACGTGATTGTGTGTTGATGATTTCTATATATATATATATATATATATATATATATATATATATATATATATATATATATATATATATATATATATATATATATATATATATATATATATATGTGTATACATTCATATATATATGTGTATATAAATATATAAATATATATATATATATATATATATATATATATATATATATATATATATATATATACATATCTAAAATTATATGTACTTTGGTATCAAGAGTCTGCATTTCTTATACCAAGTGTTAAAATAAATTTCCATGCTGACATATCCCCACGGCCACAGTTTCTTGCAGTTTTCTTTTTAGTAACATTAATTCCTATTTCGTGTTTTCCCTTTTTTAAATTCATGGGATTTATTCCCTCGGTTGCACCATTGCTTGCCCGGAAAAAGAATTTTTAAAATACTCTTTTAATCTCGAAGATTTTTATAAATTCATACAAAACTGATAAGGTTTGTAAGTATGACTTCTAATTTCAGCACTAATATACTCAAATGCTTGCTTATTTCTATTAGGTTCAAATCGTTTAAAGGTATACACATACAGTTTCATACATTCCCTTGGCTCAGCGATGGTATAATCTTTCAGGAAAATTGGACTTTTTTCATCTTCAGGCTTTCAAAAGATCGCCGAAATAATAGACGTATATATATAAATGTACACATACATATGTGTGTGTATATATACAATTTATATATATATATATATATATATATATATATATATATATATATATATATATATATATATATATATAAATGGACGATGTATGTGTGTGTGTATGTTCCGGCATAACAATGAAATGCATTGATCAATTTCAGCCAAACTTGCTGTCTGGAAAAGAATACTGTTGGGGTAAGACATCACTAGCACCAAAGGGCACCAAAGGGGGTAGGGGTGGGAAGGTCTTATCTAAAATGGGGCTGGTCCTGCCCGTAGAATTAGTAACTAAATAAACTCTACAGGTTTATCATGCCTCTTTCTGGTATACATATGACTTACTATCTGTAAAAGAATACTGTGGGGAGGTAAGACATCACTTGCACCAAATGGGTTGGGGAAGGGAAGGGGGTGACATGTAAAAATAACTGAAAATGACAGATATTAGTGTTTAATCCATTGTTTTCGAGGTTGCTGAGATGAATAGTGACACTCTAGATACCCTCTAAGTCCAAGTTCAGCCCCGATAGGAAGATGGGTGAGGAGGGGTGAAAAATATAATGTCAAAAATGACAGATATTATTGTTTAATCTACAGTTTTCAAGATGGCTGAGATGAATAGTGACACTCCCGATGCCCTTTAAGTCGAAGAGAGACAGACATATACATGGAGAGAGAATTCATTGTGTATATATATATATATATCTATATATATATATATATATATATATATATATATATATATATATATATATATATATATATATATATATATATATATATATATATATATATATATATATATATATATATACATGCATAAATATATACAGTATATATACATACATAAATATGGTATATATATATATATATATATATATATAAGTATATATATATATATATATATATATATATATATATATATATATATATATATATATATATATATATATATATATATATATATATATAGAGAGAGAGAGAGAGAGAGAGAGAGAGAGAGAGAGAGAGAGATTTGGAGAGAAATTATTGGCATTATATATATATCATATATATATATATATATACATATATATATATATATTTATATATATATATATATATATATATATATATATATATATATATATATATATATATATATATATATATATATATATATATATATATATATATATATATATATATATATATATATATATATATATATATATATATATATATATATATATATATATATATATATATATATATATATATATATATATATATATATATATATATATATATATATATATATATATATATATATATATATATATATATATATATATATACATATATATATACACATATATACATACAGTATATATATAATGATTTCTCTCTCTGTGTATATGTCCGCCTCTCTCCCTCTTTTTGCCCCTGTCTTTATTCCGGTGGAGCTCCTCCTCGGGCGTTTTTATTGCATCCAAAATATTAGACGATAACTACGTCCTTGCAAAACCGTCTCATGAAAAATGTATCTCATCTCTTCGTTGTGGCGGTGCCAGTAATTTTCCCTCGCCTCTGAAGTGACAAGGGCAAAACCGAGCTCACGAAAGTTTCCGGAACATTATGAATAGAAACAGTTCTTGCTTAAGGAACTGTTTTTAGAAAATAATGTTCAATAGGTGTGTCATACCCAGAATAATTTTGTGTAACATTATAACCAACATGAAGAGACAACACAACAATATTGCCCGATGGTGATTTAGAAATATATGACTGTGCATGTTGGCTATTGTTATCACTCATATTTACCTTTTTTCTACATCCATTTTTTTTTTATCTTTCTTCATATAATTTCTGCTTATTTTTTTATAATATGTGTTACTGCTATCCTTTACATATACTATCATTTATCTACAAGTAACTGCTGATCTCAAGGAAACGATTTATTTTTACTCATTCAATAAAAAATATTCATGTCTCTCATTATTGTTATTAAATAATTAACTGTCGTTTTCTTAGTAAATCATCAAGTTCATGGAACGTGCAGAGTATTTATTTAAGAGCCAACCTTGCAATATATTTTCAATAGTTATTTTAGATAATGAAGAAATGTTGAAGTCAAAATCCATGTAACTTCAGAAGGTCATCATTTTCATCGTTAAACCGAGAGAGAGAGAGAGAGAGAGAGAGAGAGAGAGAGAGAGAGCTTGCCATCAATGCAAAAGCTTTCGTTTAGCGTCATGGTAATCGTTGCAGTATGAGAGCAATAGTATGCAAATGAAAATATGAACTTAACCAAGAACATCGGATATTTAAACAGAGTATATCCCGAGAGGAGAAAGAAACGATGAAATGCAAGATCTGTGGTTTTCATTCCAAGCAAACATTATGCATTAAAAGTGTACAAAGACACCTGGGTTTCGTAATAAATACATAAATAGATGAATAGATGATTAAACTGAAATTTAGTGAGTATAAAACTATTTAATGCACACAAAGATTGTCACCTTTGAAGTTGATCTACAGTTGAGGAACAGCTGTACTAGAATGACCAAGGTCCAGTAATAACCAATGACAGGCTGAGGACATGAGCAAGAATTACCGATAATCTTCATTTCCTCCTTTATATCTCCTCCAAAAACACATTTTACAGACCATTCATAGAATTTCTTATAGCAAACATCACAAGAATGAAATAAGAGAGGGAGGAACGGCGCGCTTTCGTGTTTTCTGAGCACATTTTCCATCTCTGTTATATTTGTTGTCACATTCTACTAAGTGACGCAGGAGCAACATGGAATTTTATAAACTTTGTTGCGTCTTAGTTGAGGACACTTTCATACAAGTATATTATTTACTGCGTTATTATACTACAGCGTTTCCTTTACACTGAGTATTTTCCGCAATTATTTTATGAAAAAATATGGCAAACAAATGATGCTCTTAAGTCATTCTTCCCCCTGTCACTGTCATTATGAAATATTTTCACAGCTTTATTTCAGTAGGTATCCAAAATATGTGAGATCTAACTAAAAATACAAAGGGTAAGTCTAATTAACAAGGATTTTAGTTTATTTAGCATTAATTTCAAATTTCTAAGAACTGTTATGGATTTTGTGAACAGTTACTAAGGGTATGATTCTTTGTGCCAAGGTTCAGATATCACTGGAACAGGCATCATGATGGAAAGCGAGTGGAAGAGTAATTAGGGAAAACGGTACCAGGAAGAAAATCCCAAAGTTCGATTAACCAGTGCTGAGGTGTTGTCCCTGAATATCAATTCGAAGAAAGTTAATTGGCTGAAAGAAAAATCTTGATAGCATCCCACTTGCCGCGAAATGACTTGTATTCATACGGTCAGTATTTGCATGAAAGTCATGCTCCTTTGTCAGTGGTTTTAGTTTCATGAAATCCAGGATATCAAGCCAAGGACTGAGACGCTCTGGGCCATTCAGCGCTAAAGACTGTAAAGAGCGGGTTGGAGCGGTTGGGTGACAAGACAAAGCGACCCAGAAAATAAAGGACTTAGAGCACAAAGATGCGAGTGCGCAGCTGGAAGAAAACCACACAGCTGCACTGAGAAGTAACAATTACAGAGGTCTGATAACAAAGGTGAAGAAAGGTAGAGGGAATAGAGGTAAAGTAAAAGAGCTAAAATGTGGGTGCAGCTGAGGGCTGAAGGGACACCGGAGCCACCATTTAGTAATGCCTACTACAGGCATCAATAAGCGCATGAAATAAACCCCTGGCTGTCAGTTATAAACGTCAAGACAAGTGATAAGAGGCATTAAAAAAATGACGTTATTGTTATTTAATGAGAATACTAGCGGATACTTTATATCATTTAAGTTCTCGGCGAAGCCTGTGGATATACTGCTGATAACCTCCGCGCAAAAAGAATTTACTGCGGAGAAAATGCACTAAGGGGCATCAGTTGTCTAAGGCAAAATGGCACATCGTTAGGAATGTTTTTACTCCGCAAATAAAAATTACAAGGTTAAAAAGCAAAGATATAGAATGTATACAAAGTTGCTTATCGGTAAAGAAGTCTCAGGTTAATTGCATGTGAAGGAGGTCATACCATAACCACCGGAATTAATGACGGAATTAAAATCTGATGATTGAAAAGAGATGGAGTGCATTAATAATGAGTCTAGATAATTATACATAAATTCGGTAACCCCATTATCACAGTGAGTCTAGTTAATCTTCCTAAAATTAGTTGCCCTAATGTGGATCCTGTACGAGTGGAGGTTTCAAGATTATACTGAACCGATGGCGGTTAGGAAATGCGGTGTTAAAAACTGTTATTCTAAAGCTCTAAATTCAAACAAAGAAGTGTGAATTCAATGGAACATAAATATACTCTTGTTAGAGAAATTTATTTCGTCCTTAATACCAGGATCTTGTTTAAGTGTTTTCTTTTTCACGAATAAGAAACGCCTCATCTTACATAAAAGTAAAGGGAAAAGTACGTCGTTAGCTTAATATATCTAGACTTGATTTAAAACATAAAAAAAATTCTCTCTCTCTCTCTCTCTCTCTGCAACTACTACTACTGCTACCTTTTCCTTTTCTCAAGAATTTTCATCGCCTAAAAAAATTTGGGTGATAACACCCTTGTAACAGCTTCTAACGAAAAATGTATCTCATCTCTTGGTTATAACGGTGCCGTTAATTTTCCACAGCTATTAAGTGGCACTGGCAAGGGCATCTCCATGAAAATGTACATCTACGAAATGAAAATAAAACTGGGCTAAAGGTTAACCAACAAAATCTTTCTAACATGATATGAAAAGAGAGAGAAATTGCCGGTACCCGCATACGTTTGGAACGGAATACATTAGTGAAATGTGATTTGATTTACATAGTGATTAAAAATTTTACACAGAACCTGGAACATGCAATCATACCAGGAGAGATTTTGTCCTCTTCGTGATGATTTCAGTGCTTTTAGTTTCAGTCCGTTTCAAACACTGGAAAATGAGGTTTTATGCACTCACGTGCATGAAAGCGGACACGCATTAGATGATTGTTAATGCGTCAATTAATGATTTCAGTCTCCCTCCCTAATGGAAATATTCCGAATGTCGTGCATACCATACATTTTATCGTTATAATACCATAAATGATTTACATAGTTTAAATACAAAATAGCAACACAGGCCATTTCGGTCAGTGAACTCGACATCTGTTAGGAACAAAACAAGGTACATAATTTTTTTGCGTTCACTTCCTTACTAATAAAAGCGTAAATGAGTAATTTCCGCGTAATTAACTAACAATCAGCCCGTTCCACAGGGAATAGGAAATACAAATTAAATCAGCAAATGCAATAATGAGAATGCAATTACATTCAGCAAGCCTTTGTTCTTTCCACGTCGGGAATTAGTAACCCCGGAAAACTGTAGATGGAAATCGTATCATTGGAAAATGACCTCTAAACAACTTGTTATGAAGCTACGGACCTCGTATGAATAATCAGTCACTGTTTTCGATGACTTTGCTCGCATCAGCAACCGTGCAGTGCTTTTGTTTCTGTCGTTTGAAGCATCAAGCGATCATGCTTACCTAGAATGAACATGGATGCGTCGGTTCCACTTCCACATGGCTAATTGTGATGATACTCATGTTATAATACGAATACGTGCGCGTTTGCACGCACACACACACGCTCACACACGCACACGCGCACACACACACACACACACATATATATATATATATATATATATATATATATATATATATATATATATATATATATTTATATATATATATATATATATATATATATATATATATATATATATATATATATATATATATATATATATATATATATATATATTTATATATATATATATATATATATATATATATATATATATATATATATATATATATATATATATATATATGAATATATGTACTATACATATATATATATATATATATATATATATATATATATATATATATATATATATATATATATATATATATATATATGTGTGTGTATGTATATGTGTATATATATATATATATATATATATATATATATATATATATATATATATATATACACATATATGTATGTGAGTGTATATATACATATATATATAAATATATATATATATATATATATATATATATATATATATATATATATATATATATATATATATATATATATATATATATATATATATATATATATATATATATATATATATGAGAGAGAGAGAGAGACAGATGAGTGTTATGAGAACAAAGTCTGGAATACATGAAGGGTTTGTTGAATCAGCTTACCTCCAAGGAAGTGAAGAGTGGATGATGAATAAGAAAGAAAGAAAGAAACGGACGCCGTAGAGATGAATTACTGGCGTAGGATATATAAGATATATCATAAGAAGGACCATAAGGGTGAGAAATGTGGAGTTAAGTATATCTTAGTTTAACCAGACCCCTGAGCTGATTAACAGCTCTCCTAGAGAGGGCTGGCCCGAAGGATTAGATTTATTTTACGTGGCTAAGAACGTTGGAACTGGTTACCTAGCAACGGGACCTACAGCTTACTGTGAAATCCGAACCACATTATAGCGAGAAATGAATTTCTATCACCAGAAATGAATTCCTTTAATCCTTCATTGGCCGGTCGCTAGCCGAGAGCTCTACCAACCCCTCCAGTGAAGAACTAGACAAACCGTAGAAGGTTACTGTAGGTGAGTAGATGTATTAGAGTATTTTGAGTTATATCAACTTAGAGGCGTGAGTAAGGGGAGGGAGAAGACGGGGAAATAGATAAAATGAGCGAGATTCTGGAAAAGATGAACTTCAGCATCCGGGAAGCGAGAGACCTTCTGCAAGAGATATAGCGAAATGGCTCGTGGGGTGTTTGGTATTCTGTTGGTGACCGTTCGGTATTTATAACTGATGCAGCTATTGTCAGAAAGTTTTTTGCACAGGGCGTTCATCCATGATTTAGCAGTTTGAGTGAGAATTTGACAGAGAATATCATCTTTTTTGTCTTGGGAGCACCACTTTCGTAGAAAAGGCTGAGTATTGAATACACACACACATACAGTATATACATTCATACACACACACACACACACACACACACACATATATATATATATATATATATATATATATATATATATATATATATATATATATACATACATATATATTTACAGTCAGATATGAAACCAGTCATTTCATGAAATGACTGAAATTTTGATGATCGTGTTTCAATAGATTACTGTCAGGTTTTAGGCAGATTATGAAATGAAACAAAGATATTGTTTAAGTTAAAAGATAAAGATGTGTTCGCTTCTCATAGTTTTTGTTGCTTTATAGATCATCATGTTATATCTGATCAATCTGAACTAATTAGTTAGCACGCTTAATCATGTGCGGATGGGGTAATAATGAAATCAGTTATCAAAACACCTTACTGATGGCGGTTAGGAAACCGGTAGCTCGGGCGTGCCCGGTGTAAGGTTGGTTAATTGCTCGTTTGGTGATTCCGCGCTGGCACCAGCATATTGGCAGTACAACGCTCCTGTTTACTGATTATCTGAGAAGTTGTTTCTGCTCTTAATTAGTTGACTACTGGAGTGCAATTGTGTTTGCAAATAGCTCTTTGTCTTATCAAAGTGCAATTGTGATTTGTTTTGTGGCTTCATAAGGTGACTTGTGTATGTTGGACGGGTGGGTACCGTTCTCAGCTAGCACTCTGCTGGCCCCGCGTTCGATTCTCCGACCGGCCAATGAAGAATTAGAGGAATTTATTTCTGGTGACAGAAATCCATTTCTCGCTAGAATGTGGTTCGGATTCCACAATAAGCTGTAGGTCCCGTTGCTAGGTAACTAATCGGTTCTTAGCCACGTAAAATAAATCTAATCCTTCGGGCCAGCCCTAGGAGAGCTGTTAATCAGCTCAGTGGTCTGGTTAAACTAAGGCATACTTAACTTTGAGCATGTGACAGCAGAAGCTTCTGACAGACAACGAAATCGGCAAAGAACGAACCATTTCTCTTCGTGAGGCCTTGAAAAGGTCTTCATGTGGAGGTCAAGGTTTTGTCAAGTACAACTGACAACCTTAAATGCAAGTGCTATAAAGTTGGTGCTTAATGCAACAGCCGTTGTCATAACAGTAAGTAATTTTAATATGAATGTCTGATGCAATGCTCGTCATGTCTCCCCTACTCTCCTGATCCCCTACCTACCTACCCCGCCCCACTTGGGGAGGACAAACAAGTCTGCAGGAGGAGGGTGGATGTGTCATGTCCTCTCTATCCTCCCGATCCCCTATCTACCCCGCCCCCAACCGGGGCGGACAAACAAGAGAGATCCACTCGGATTTTATTATCATAGCTATCATTATAAGTGGCATCAGTACGATACGTTTTATGGGTAACTGTACAGTAACTATTATTTTTGTAAACCAAAGCATGCTTCATTAGAATATACATTTTATAGCATCCCTTACTTGGAGATATGATAAATGAAGAACTAATAAAATCTCGTGATAAAGTTGTCAAGTAAAGTCATTCTCAGACAATCTGGCAGTGAAAATTAACTTATTCCCTCAAACATGAAACTTATTAAAAAAAAAAAAAAAAAAAAAAAACTCGTTATTGCTTGGAACTGCAACAAATGGAAATCATGAGTTTCGTGAACCTCGAGTCAGTCGCGTTTCGTAAAGATAAAATATGAGAAAGATACCAGATCCAATTAGCGTCTCAACTGGCCTTCAAGAAAATATTTTGGATCATCGAAAGCCAGCGATTGGGAAATCACAATTTCTAAATTATATTATCATCAAATAATGGGTTGTGTCTGTAAAACAAGATCTTTTTCATGATATTTTTGTAGACGTAATTGATACTTATCTAAGTAGATATTTTTTTTATCTTATCTTTGGTATAATTGAAAGATATATTACCAGTTATCAGGATAAAACATTTCCTGCTTTTGAGGAGAATAATCATGTTTGAAAGCTGGAGAATTCTTATGATTATTAACTACCAGACATGCACATCCACTTGTCCTACATCACGTGACAACGTAATACCTTCCTTGACTCAAGTGAACATCTAATCGTGTGGTCATACTTTTTTAAGGAAACTGGCAAGAGAGAAGTAAAAGAGTAATCATCGGAGATCTTTGCGATGTAATCTCAGCGGCATATGGTGTATCGGCTTTTTGGAGGTTCGTTGGTAACTTTAATAATAGAGCTGAGGAGATGTCGACTTGCTCACCTGAGGGTGATGTCGGGTGAGATGGGTGAGGAATATTTATGTTTTTTTATGGTAAAGTCGTCAAATTAGATTCTTTAAAAATAGCTTATTTACAGAATTCAGTGTATAACAGAATAACACGGGTGATGTAGTAACTTATGAACAGGATTCGTGTTGAATTTGCATTGGTAAATAAACCGAAACACTCAATATAATTTTATCTAGTTTGCATAAAAGTTCGTGAAAGAAAACGAAGATAAAAAAATCACTGGACTTCCTGATAAAACAAAATTTTATCTGGTATCCTTTGCTCGTTTGTCGATGGTTTTTGACATGGGGTCATCTTTTGGCCCATTTCTTAATGGAGGAATGGGAAGGATATGACCTTAGGGGTCATATCCTTCTTTTGCAACTACTTAATCGCGGCTTTCTTTGTTCTCAATTTTGCTTCCATCTGTTGTAATCCGAATGGGCCTAACTGTAATGTATTACTGATAAACAAGTGAGCTTTCGTGTAGTCCTTCAAGTGGGTAAATAATACAGTCACAAGCAAAAGATTTAGCTAACTCTTCTTTCCGTGCAAAGAAAAGAACGTTTTGAATGCAGGTCGCGTTCTTCTGCGTTTTGAAAACTGCTCGAGGCGGGAAGAGAGTTCATTTTTTCAAGAAATATTTCCCATGGACTTTATGCAATTTTATATACCTCAAGTTTTTCCCTTTGCCGCTAACGAAAGAGGAGTCCATGGCTGTATATGATCTTTTAGTTAAGAACACCAACTGAATGACACTAAACTTTTTCAAAACCCAAAGTTGGATTAGAGGAATTATTACGCTTAACATATTGCTTCATGCTGCTGACGATAAATAACATTCACTGGAAATATTCGTATTTAGTAGAAAATGTAAAGAAAAACCTATTTATCAAATTTTTAATGAGTGCCATTAAATCGGCAAATGTCATCCTACATTAATGCGCCGTATTTCGGTATTTTTCACCTCCATTTGATTCGGAACCGACTGGCATTCCTCATCTCCTGTGTATTTACATAAAATTTATTTGAGTTCAGTTTCACATGTACTGCGACATAGGCTACATGCCAGAAGAAGAATGAAACGATTGCTAGTATGTGAAAATGAAATGTAACAATAATCACTCTTTCCTTCAAACAAAAATTAGGAAAGTGAATGGAAGTCAATTGGACAGCAATATCAGAGATATAGTGTGCCTGTTTTATTAAGTTTAGCTTTCCTTGCGCGTGGTAATGTTCCCATCATTTACCATGAACTTTGAACTTTCACGTATAATTTCTCAGAGAGAGAGAGAGAGAGAGAGAGAGAGAGAGAGAGAGAGAGAGAGAGAGAGAGAGAGAGTCTTCTCTATTCGTGACTGGCTTAAGAATCCCCATTAATATGTCACTCGTGACACCGCAAATGAATATATAGTTTGAACCTTTGTATCCATTAAGAACTCCATAGCGCTGGTTTGCTCTGAATTATCGCTCCAGAATACAAAAACTCTGGAAGGTAAAATAAAATCGACTCTCTCTCTCTCTCTCTCTCTCTCTCTCTCTCAAACACTCACAGACACACACACCTAAATTTTTGAAAAAGATATTGTACAGTACGTATAATTCCAAACTGGATGAGATTTCCTGTGTCGGTACACATTTCTGGATGAGACAGGATTCTCAGTGATGAGAGACCCTGTTATGCAACACTGGCCTTGTCTGCCATATCTTTGAGTGTGATGCTCTTTGAAACATATAACCTGGAGGAAAAATCTACATATATTTTTAGTCATAAAAAATCTCAGGAAAACACACATCACTAGATGTTCTTACTTCGTAGACTGATAAATTTTGATTTATGTTTCTCAATACAATAAATTTTCATATACATGCTTCGATTTTAACGCCAAAAGAGAGAGAGAGAGAGAGAGAGAGAGAGAGAGAGAGAGAGAGAGAGAGAGAGAGAGATCTTTGACTCAAAGTAGACTTCTATATTATTTCTCAGCTCCTAGTACTAGGTAGAAATAGGTAACTATGTCTGAATTTTTATTGTAAACAATATGCAGTACAATATTTTGGATCTGTCATAAACAAATTTTTTTTTCAGCCGTAGCAAAGCCAGAAATTTATTTTATAAAATAGTGACAAATGTGGTAAAAACCTCCGCATATCTGTAAGCTTATTCTGTATGGTCAGGAAATAATCCAGAATCTGCGTTTGTAATAAAGTTTAAATATCTATTTAAACAGAAACCAAATATTTGTTTTCAGGCAAAGTTGCCAACCGCGATACGTTTTCGAAATATCAGGAATTTTCTTGCTGAGAACGATAAGAAAGCACTCGGGATTTTTTAGACCGATCTCGACAAGGAAAACACTTACTAAGGGATTCAGAGCCGATGAAACACGGTTTTTCGGCAACACCTTTTTATCAAAGCATCGGATAAAGGTGAAAGTTGGCAAGTGTATATTTTATAACCCTACCTAATTATTGCAAGTGTTATTTACTACCTAAGTTCAATAGTTCTGGTACTTACCAGAGTAAAAGTGGGTTTCTATGCCAGAGCCATCAAAATCGCAGGTAAGGGTTTTGAACACAATAATGACGTTAACCTATGACGTCATAAGGCTCCACCCACAGTGAAGAGAAGTTTACATATGGGGAAAACGTCTCTTCACTGTGGCTCTGCCCACTTGGCGATGGCATATTCACTAATTGATATTAGCACCCAAGGCCAAGAGAAAGGGAAGGTTTGCTCACTTTCCCCAAATATCCCATGTAGGTGGAGCTTTGTCTACTTCCTTATTGCATCAGCAGGTGAATTGCCAGCAATGAGCATGTACCTCGAAGATATGTCATCGCCTTAGTTACTCCAGGCAGGAGGCAACGACATCCAATTGGGTAGACCTTGTCTCTCTTGGCCTTTTTAATACCCATACAAGGAGAGATATCAATGATGGCGAGCAGGATTTGTCATCGTCCCCTTGATAGCATTATCATTCTCAATAATTTTATTATTATTATTATTATTATTATTATTATTATTATTATTATTATTATTATTATTATTATTATTATTATTATTATTTTGTGGAGGTTTCATTGCAACTTCCACAGCAGTTGTTAGGACTAAGTTGTTAGCTTGGATTTCTTCCATTTTCTTGATATTCGTATTGTTTCTACTTTACAAATAATTCAGTGCAAGTAGTTCATCCACATAATGAACCAGTCTATAGCTCATTTGTTAGATCTACATCTATTCAGGGCGGGAATACAAAAAGACAATCCATTTTGTTTATCTCAGGTTTTGACACTATAGCCTTCTGTTTGCAGCATGTCAGGAGCGGTCACTAGAAGTAGAATTTAAATGAAAAGCAATGATGCCTCATTTCCCTCAATTGTTAGAGTTGTAAAGTCAACGCCATTGTTTTATTTCAGTTAATGTAACCCATTGTTATTTTTCTTGGTTTTTTATTTATATCATATAACACCCTAAACAGCGCTTGTATACTCGCTGCAAATAAAAGGTACTGGTAGGAGTCAAGATTTTGAGGGCAAGCTCAAGCTATTATTTACCTGCTTCAATATCAATCAAATGTAACACGATTTATATTGATATGCATGGAAAGGAAAATATATTGAAATCAGTTTGAATGAGGAACATATTGTTATAATCACTGTGTTTTAATAGATATGTTTTAGAGGTACAAATAAAACATCTAACACTATACATAATTAATTTACAAAATGTCTTCGTCGTCGTCACTCTCGAGGAGGAGGTCATCATCCACGTTTTCATCGTCGCTAGCGATCAATAATGACTGGTCAAACGCTCATGGATAATGTCCGATTTCAAGTACTCTTCCTCAAAATGACGTGTTGTCTAACAGCTCCTGCCCGCACTTTTGGGGCGGCCAAGCAACCATTACCCACCATAGAAATAATTACCTATTCACACTAGAGTAAATCTTGCCACAGGTCTTCTCGCTTCAATACAAAGTGGTAAGCCGTAGCACAAATGCAGTCTTGCAACCACGGGGACAATTCCATATCCTGCTGGCCATTATCGAATTTGTCAAAGCCTAAATTCTTTAAGCATTTAAGCATATCCATTCACCGCCTACCTGGTGGATGGGCGGAGCCTATGACGTCATATGTTTACGTCACGAATTGTTTTAGAATCCTTGTCTGTGATTTTCTCGGTCCCGGCATCGGTGACTTCGTTTTACTCTATAAATATCAAAACTATCGAACTTAGGCTCTAAATAATACTTGCAAAAAATTAGGTAGGGTTATAAATATACACTTGCCAACTTTCAGCTTTATCCGATGCTTTGATAAAAAGTTGTTGCTGAAAAACCGTGCTTCATCGGTTCTGAATCCCTCAGTAGGACATTTTTACCGAACGCCATTGGGAAACACCCACGAAAAAGTTTCACCAACCACGATGGGGAAGCACTCAGTTAACTGTTTTACCGACTATGGTAGGGATACTCTGGAAAATGTTTCACTGGCCAGTTTAGGAAAACACCTATGAAACTGTTTTACCAACAACGATAAAGAAAAATTGAAGAAGTTGTTTTACCGACCCGTAGGGAAAAACTCACTTCGTGTTATACCGCCCATGTTAAGAGCAAACATTCAGAAAAAATGTTTTACTGACCATTAAACGAAATCACCCCAGGAAATTTTTTACCAACAACTACAAGGAAACGTGTAGGAAATTGTTTCACTGACCAAGCTGGGGAAACCCTCAGAAAAACATTTTACCGCCCGCGATAGGGAAACATCAACGAAATTCATTTGCAGACCACAATCATGAAATATTTAGGAAGTTGTTTCACCGACCACGGTAGGGAAATATTCACGAAATTTTTTACCGACCATTAAGAGATACACGCAGGAAATTAGTTTACCGACCACGACGAGGAAACACTCATGAAATTGTTTCATCGACCTCTAGAAGATACCACCCAGGAAATTATTTTACCGACCACGGTAAAATGGCCTTAGTATACTTGTTCCATATGAGTATGGGTTTATCTCCTGAATAATAATAATAATAATAATAATAATAATAATAATAATAATAATAATAATAATAATAATAATAGACAAACTCCTAAGAGATTGTTTTACCAACCACTGTAGGAGATGCACCTAGTTAATTATTGTACTGACCATGGTAAAGTGTCACTAGGCTTGTTCCATATTAGGGGCTTATCTTCCGAATAACAGTAATAATATTAGGGAAACGCTTGGGAAATTGTTTTAGTGAGTGAGAGATGCATCCAGGAACTGTATTACTGGCAACGAAAAGGAAATGTTCAGGAATTTACCAACGGCAATAGAAGAAACAATAACAAAGTTAAGTATACCTTAGTTTTACCAGACCACTAAGCTGATTAACAGCTCTCCTAGGGCTCGCCCGAAGGATTAGACTTGTTTTACGTGGCTAAGAACAAAACTGATTGCTTAGCAACGGGACCTACAGCTTACTGTGGAATCCGAACCACATTATAGCGAGAAATGAATTTCTATCACCAGAAATAAATTCCTCTAATTCTTCATTAGCCGGCAGGAGACTCGAACTCGGGCCTAGCGAGTGCTAGCCCACAACTCTACCGACTTGCCCAACGAGGAACTAGAAACAATAACAAATCTGCTATAAACCATGAGAGAGGAAACACTCTGGGAAATTTCATTTTACTTTTCGTTAAATTACAAGCCTGAACCTGAATGCTTTCATAATTCAATCAAGACTTTAATTTCCTTTGAAATGGTTCTCTCTCTCTCTCTCTCTCTCTCTCTCTCTCTCTCTCTCTCTCTCTCTCTCTATATATATATATATATATATATATATATATATATATATATATATATATATATATATATATACTGCAATGTATATTGGTAAAACCTCCTTTATTTTTGAAATGACAAAGAGGTGTGAAAATATACTTTTATATTGTAATGAAATAAGGCTTTATAGATTATTTTCATATTTTCAAATAACAGTTCTATTCTTGTACCATGTATCTTTCATTATTTTATCTTGTCACTTAGATGAATAGGAAGTACAATGATAACACCTCTGAAATGAAGCTAATCTAAATCTTGATTAAGTTTGACACTTTTTTAAAGGTGCCATAAAGTCTTGTCATTCTACACCTTCGCTGTGGTGAAAAAATCAGATGGATTCTGTTTAAGCTTTTCATTTTAATTAGGTAAATATTATTGGTTTAATTTATAAGTTATGGCCTCAAGTCATGTGCATAAAATATTCATTGGCAGTTTTTATAAGAAGAAAAATTGGATTATTTACAACAAGCAGATGAAGGAAATGCTAAACTCACAAGAACAGTCTCGTCTCCCCGTTAATGTGGTCAGCTCAGTAAATCCACGCGCCTGATAATGGCCTTGCTTCTATAAGAGGGAAGCTATCTTTCAGAAACAATGATTTTATCTCAGAAAGAAACAAGAATACTATTGTTCTATTCATTCACTTCTTAAATGCTCGTGAGGTCTTTGTCTCTTAGGTAAAAGCATTTGTCTACCTTGTGGGATGGAAGTCCTTTAATGTTTATACATTTATTTGGCACATATGTTAAAACATTTCGCTCGTTAAGTTAACTTTTTCTACCTGTACCCTCTATTTCTGCGACTCTTTCTCTACGAAGAGTTTGTCTTTTAAGGAAAGTGGGACAACTGTTACTGTTAAACTCATCGGTCATCGCTACTTTTGCCTGTTGAATCAACTATTCCAAAAGGAATAACTTCATAAGGAGAGTAGAATAATTGTAACTGCCACATTTTTCGTTCATCACTCAAACAGAGGACACAACGTTATGCAGAAACTAAAGACCTATACAAAAGACCAATCACTAGAGCGTTTCGCCAGCACCTTAATCGTGAATGTTCTCTCGGTTTCCAGAACATTAACGCTATTCAGCTCCATCACCTCTACCATCCTGTCCACCCAGCAGTTTCTAGGCTTCCCTATTCTACTTCTTCCAAGACTCATGAATTATTCGTCCTTTTCCTCAGACATCCCCGTTAATATTCTCCATTATATCTCAACTGATTTTCTTTCCTCATATTGTATCTGTTGCTCCTAACCAATAGTGAGTGTACGTTTCTCATTTTGAAATCTTCCGTAATTCAATCATTTTCGTATTAACAAGTTTAAAAGATTTCCTTTCTTACCTTTTATAATTCATTAACATTTCACAACCCTTCACTACCATTGAAAAAGTGAAAATTCATTGTTCTCTGGCGCCACTTCTCTCCCCAACATTATACTAAGCTCTCGTTGCTTTCTTTGTCGCACTTTCCTCAATATTAGATATTTCCATCGCTTCATCCTCAGACAAAAAGCTAGTTTAAATATCATCCAAAGCTAATCTTCTTGGGCCGCAGCCTTCCGTTTACTTCACAAGCTCTTAACCCAACTGTTTGCATCATTGTAGGTGGCTAACAGACACAGACGCAGACAATAATCTTGTTGGAAACTTAGTTCCAAACCAGTCTTGTAACTCTAAATAGTTTTATACAAATGCTCTTTTATGTTGTTTTCCTTTATTCTCAGACTTTTCACACAGTTTTATGACAACAAACTATCAATTCACAGTCATCCTCTGAAACCAGTATTACTTTTTCCTGTAAAACTTATATGTATTCGATTTGATTTCACTGCCTACATCTTTCTAAAACCATATCGGTAAAAGTTATTTTCACCTCAATTTCTGGGATTGTTCATCAAGCCATTTCAGTACTGAGGCATATTTCTTAAAACATAATGAAGTACTTTAGATTTTTCATTCGTTCTTTCTAATTGGCCTGATAATTTTCCCGCCAATCACTCCCAATGTCATTTTCTAAATTAGAACACCTCCTGCAGTCCCTACATCGCCCACATGCAACAGTCTCTCAAAATGCGTCATACATACATTTTCCAAGGTATATCTATCCTCCAATAATACTTTCTAAGTGTATTGTCTTCTATTCAGTACATTTTTCTACTTACTTAAATGCACATGCTACTCAAAATCTAGGGCCGCAAGACTCAAAATAGATGAAATAATAATAATAATAATAATAATAATAATAATAATAATAATAATAATAATAATAATAATAATAATAATAATAATGCTTAAGTAACTTTAAACAGAGACATAAGTTGCAAGCTGTGCATCCTATCGAAAGGCAAATGTCCTTTTAAAACCCTAATCAATTTCCACCTCATCACCTTATTATGCCTAAGAGCCTGACAACTATTTGGAAAGTAAAAGAAGAAGAAGAAGAAGAAGCAGAAGAAGAAGAAGAAGAAGAAGAAGGAGAAGAAGAAGAAGAAGAAAAAGAAGAAGAAGAAGAGGGAAAATAACAACAGAGCATCGGTGACTTAATAGAGGTGTAATTCTAACCAGGCTTAAGCTTTAATTACTCTTTTCATGGTTACTGTTCCACTAAAGTTGAGGAGCGGAACTAAACTCGCTGTTTCATTTTACCATCAGTGCCATGAGTAAACTCTTAATAAGAGTGCATGCTGCTATAATCAAGGAAGGAGGACTAACGCACGTTCTCTCTCTCTCTCTCTCTCTCTCATATCTGCAGTGTTATTTTTCATCATTTCATCTTGTCCTGCTGACATCATCATGAACCGAATTAACACACAAGTACATTTATTTCATCGCATTTTTTGCTAAAGTAGAAAAAGATATGGACTCTCTCTCTCTCTCTCTCTCCCACCGCCCCCTCTCTCTCTCTCTCTCTCTCTCTCTCTCTCTCTCTCTCTCTCTCTCTCTCTTATATGAATGATACAAAAGGTGCTAACTTTTTAGCTATTTTTCTGGTTACTAACAAAGATGTAAGATTTGCAAAACGATTAAGAAGTATCGTAAGAACTTTCTTACACCTACCAGCGTGTACAATCTTCGTTTGCTTAATTCGATTAGGGTTACATAGAAAATGGAGGAACTCTTGACAACTTTCCATTTGAATATTCCCTCTTCGCTTTTTAAGATGGTAACATCGTCTGAGGAAGAGGCTGGAGTTTGAGAATAATTTAAAGCAGAACCTTATTGAATCCAAGTTAGACATTTAACCCTCATTATTGCACTTTAGTACACTGCTCCTACTAAAATGTAAAAAAAAAAAAAAAAAAAAGTTAAGGAATTTCAGCGGAATAATTATAAAACTGTCTTGAAAACGATAACTATATTTTATTATTACCCATTAATTCACAACTGCTAAGTGGTTTTTATAAATTGAATCGAGGCTGCTTTCACTACGTTAAACGATTTCAGTGTAAAGACAATAAAGAATAAAACAAAAAGGTTATTAACTTAAGGAATGCCGGGAACTGATATTATGTAAAATAAAAATTATAAAGTAATCATAAAGATAGCAAAAGATAGTCACAACAATATTTCTAGAAGAATGATTAAATCATGTAAAGCAAAACTGAGAGAGAGAGAGAGAGAGAGATTATCGTCATATAGATAATATATTTATATGGGTGGATGACAAGTGTTATATTCTTTTTGAATCGTCCATGTAACGTATTATCGTTTACGAAAAGAGACTAGCTTTAGTAATTTTAATAAATATATAATCATAAAAAATCATACAGAAATTTTAAGAGAAATCAGTTGAATAAGAAAGTTTCCAACTAGGACTATTGTCTGTGCTAAAATGTATACTGATTCTTTCATTACTCCTAACTCATCATCCAAATAAGTATTTTATTAACATAACGTCTATGAATGAATTCCACAGATACTGGCGTTCCTTAGTTTAATTTATCCCTTTATATTGCACGAGATATAATATTAACACTGAGAACAGTGGGTTAACTTTCGTTTTCTATTCCCATGGCTCTTGATACTAGTGCATATATTAATGAGATTACGAACTCTGGCCGAAATCTTGTTTTAAAGATTGAAATAAGCCTTATACGAACATACCTTACTTTTAAAGCAACTCTTGAAATAGGCATGGATACCTGACAGGGTTTTTATAATTTCTTTAAGCTCGAACTGTTAGTGTTTCGTATCCTTTGTGAATAAAGTGATTTTCAATAGACTATCATCAAATTTTAGATTTTCCTATCAAACATAAACCTTTACTAATTAGTTTATCAGTTTTATGCATATATGAATAGTTGAAACAGACGGATTCTAGTGTGCTCCGTTACCGCTTGACGAGCGTTATTCAAGACATTCTATGATGCAACGTCATCAACCTTCCAGTCCTTCGCCTTCCTGGAACCTGACAAGTATGCTATCAACTTCCACCTGCATGTTATCATCTCGATCCGCTGGCGCGCCCTGTGAGTTCCCAACAACACCTCGCATTTCTCAGAAAAATTTTCAAGAACTTCCCTATTTCCAGGTTTTTCGTGATGTGCAAAATTATAAAAGTGTACCGCGTTGCTGTACAGTCATCAGTCTCTTTTATTCAGCTATCAATCAAGACGCAATGACTGATAAGAGCAAAATTGCGTCACGCCGAATATAATTCATCTCGGCCTACCTACTCTTGAAGGGGTGAAACTGGAAAAATACTTTTACTTCTGAAGTTCTTATTCGCTTCCAACATTACTTGTAAACATCTGAATGTTATGTTTAAAATCATCATCTGA
Source organism: Macrobrachium rosenbergii (assembly GCF_040412425.1). NCBI lineage: Eukaryota > Metazoa > Arthropoda > Malacostraca > Decapoda > Palaemonidae > Macrobrachium > Macrobrachium rosenbergii. The sequence goes on from NC_089769.1 coordinate 24,672,516, forward strand.
GCTGTAACAGAAATTAAAGGACTGTGAAATTGCGCTGTCTGTAAAAATGACTGATGAAATGTAGTCAAACAAAAAAAAAATATTTTGTGACTATATATAACATATTTAGGATTTTATGTGTACAAAAATAGCTAACAATTTTACATGTTTGTTTTTTGCCCGGGAACAGTTTTCAGGACCACTTGTCTGTAATGATTAAGAACAAGGTTGAACCTGAATATTTTATGCTGTATATTAGCTATACCGACTTTTACTTTTGACAATCGGAAAATGAAGGACTATGAGGTATTCCTGGAATATCTTACTTCAAATAGCATAACGCAGGATATAAGATGAAGCGCCAAATTTCATTTTATCCTCATTCCTTATCATAATAAATAATAGCTTTATTTTTTACAAATGTATGGTGGCTTATTCTACATGGTAATTGCAAAAATATTTTAAAATTTAAATCAGTTCTTTTTAGCTGCTGATTTTACTATGTAAATTTTATCGCAGCAACTAACTTTCCAGTGCTCAATATAACCAATTCATAGTTCAAGTGCATATGACAAAAAAGTCGCTTATTTAGGGCAAAGCGTAGTACAAAAAAAAAAAAAAAACATTGTCAACAGCTGTAAGAGAATAATATTCACATCCCTCCGTCTTTCGGATTTTGGTATTTTCAGCCTTTTTATCTTTTGTTCTTTGGTCATTAATAGTCCTCCAAACGCGGAAACTTTTCTGATTGGACAAAAGTATCAAAATTCTTCTCGCGTGGAGTTCTCATTAGAGGCCATGAAAGGAGATGACAAGCCTTCCTGGATGTCTCTTTGTTCAGTCGAGCAGCATAAGGTGGTGTCCGATAATGGAAAGTACAGGATATTAATTATTGGATATCGGCACATGTGTGTCCCAAGGGTATATGGCATCTCGTGAATTATTTCTGGGTAGGCAACTCACTTTCAAATAAGCACGTGGCATGGCTAGTCCTGTTTCCATGGGCTGGGAGAGTCAATAACTATCGTCTGAATGGTTGTATTAATAATAATATTTCATATTCTCTATGATCAATAAATTTATGAGTCTCTGAAGTATTAGCATGCAGTAAAAATTAAAGTACTTTTAATCATACTTAATTAAAGTTAGTGTTGCAAATGTCTTTAATATTGAGTTCTAAATATGGAGATCAAAGATTCTGACTAATTTTCCTTGGCTAAGCTATACTTGAGATAAATTAGTCAAAATAAGTCCATATTTGCTGCTCTCCTTATCATTATTACTGTGGTCCTCATTTGAAAAGAAAGTAAAAATAGAGCAGTCACCAAAACAAACATATGCTTGTAATTATACTTTTCTCTCTCTCTCTCTCTCTCTCTCTCTCTCTCTCTCTCTCTCTCACAGCCAATATGAGCTCACTGGTAGTACACTTCCTGTGGATTCCCTCCCACGTGGGGCTTCTGGCTAACAGCACTGTTGACCGTCTCGCGAAGGCTGCCTGCCAACTGGATCCTCCAGATGCCGATGCACCCACTCCATCTCTCATGTGCTGCAAGAAGATGGTATACCAGGCTGCCCGCTCACCCACAAATCGTCGTAGTAATGCAGAGAGGGCCACCAGTGTATCAATACAACACTATGACCACTTCCTTCCTCACCAACACAAGTATCGCCGCAATGGACTCATGGTTCGTCGAAATAACGTTGTGTGTGCCCGTCTTCGACTGGGTTGGCGCCCAGTTTGGCAGGTGGATGGGCAAGAGGGGGCTCCTCAGTTTTCTTCCTATAGGTTATGTGACGCGCCCAACGCCAACACCCTAGAACACTATTGCCTGGAATGTCCACTTGTTACCAATTTATTACCACAAATATTCACAGTAGTTGATGTATGTAAGCACTTGTTAACAGACTATAATTTGCTTGATGAAATTCTCATGCGCCATCCTCACTTTGGTGGTCACTGAACAAGTATTTCCTTTCATCAAATAGACTGTGTGTGATATTAACTAGAGCTAGGTCATTGTTGTACTCCATATGAATTCTGTTGTATACGTTAATTTCCATATAGATGTAATTACTAATATTGTCACCATGCACTTAAATGTCTGACGCCAATGTGCGCAATAAATTGATTAAAACAAAAACAAAAATCTCTCTCTCTCTCTCTCTCTCTCTTCTCAAAAAAGCTGGAGACTAACGAGAAAAGTGGGGTTGAACACTTTGGTTTTTTAGTATTAGACTGATGACATAAATTTAATATGTAAATAAGCATATTCAGAATACTTAGAATCAAAATGCATATTTAACAATTATAATTAAAAAAATGAGTATTTGTAAAAAAAAAAAAAAAAAAAAATGAAAGGTGCTCCCTTAACCTGGATGGTTTGGTGTAAGTATAACATTTAATGAACCTTACGCAATTTCGGCAATTTATAAACATTACTTAACTCAAATTATTCCAAAGATTGAGAATTTCAAATTAAGAAGCATTTGATATATGTTCATCAAATGCTTCTTAATTGAAATTCCCTAAATCTTTAAATAATTGATTAAACAATGTTTATAAATGCCGAAATTAAAGGTTCATTAAATGTTATACTTACAAAAATTATATATATATGTTCATCAAATGCTTCTTAATTTGAAATTCCCTCAATCTTTGGAATAATTTGAGTTAAGTAATGTTTATAAATTGCCTAAATTGCGTAAGGTTCATTAAATGTTATACTTACACCAAACCATCCAGGTTAAGGGAGCACCTTTCATTTTTTTTTTACTTTTTTAAAATCAATATCATTTTTTTAAATTATAATTATATATAATATATATTTTATATATAAGTATTCTGAATATGCTTGTTTACAAGAGTAAATTATATGTCATCAACACACTAATATATATATATATATATATATATATATATATATATATATATATATATATATATATATATATATATATATATATATATATATATATATATATATATATATATATATATATATATATATATATATATATATATATATATATATATATATATATACTGTATATATATAAATATTCTTCTGTATTTTCAATAATTCGTCTCTTAGTCATCAGCTTAAGCGAGAGATTGTCCTTTAGCAGAGACGCCATGTCACATTTGAACAAGGGGTATTTCTAAAAACCCCCAAGTCACGTGATTTTGGGGTAGATAAATACTCGCTCTTCACGCGGCCCCCCCCCCATCGTACGATTTGTGAACTGTCAGGACTTACAGTGATCGTTAATTTAACAAGGGCGAATGTGGGATAAAGGGGCTACTGTTTTGAACCAACCTCAACCTAAGGTCTCTTACTGTCGAACCTATTACTGGCTTTGGGAACCCTTCCAGATAACCTATGCATCCATTGTTCACCTCAAAGATACCCCATAAATGACTGTATCAAGTCCAAAAATTTGACCCAGAAATGGTAATTACTGTAAAACATCCTTTAATATATGTTCTTTTAGGTTAAAATAATGTTTTTATATTTGCTAAGTGAGCAACCTTGAGCATTTTTAGTCATTCATGATGGCTGCTTGAATCCATGTTGGATTTTCAAAAATTATTATATTTTGACTTTGATAGTGCACAGACTCGTGTAATGTCTCATTTTAAGGGTTTTTGGAGTGTGAGAGAACAATATTTACTTATTATTTGTGAGCTCTGATGATAAAATAATGAAAAAAAGTCAAAATATCAAATAAAAATTTTAATTGTAACTAAATCAGATCTTCCAATAAAGTGAAGTTTCTTTATGTCTGAGTTTTTTCATGCATAAAGTAAATATAAACAAACCTCTTAATAAAATAACACATCTAATCAGATGATAAATGTTTAAGCAAGGATTTGATCATCATAGTTTATATAAAAGTGCTATTGTGCACTTTTCAGTAACACCAGGCAAAATACGACAGCATCAACTGACCACCAGTTGCCTTTAATAAGTTGATGTTTACTATGGCATCGTAACACCTATATTTAGCAAATAAATTTTAACATGTGGTGAATAATGAACATGTGATAACATGCATGACCACAACACATCAACATCAAGTTCGTGCCAATCATCCTCAAAGTTTCCTTCATTATCTTGTCCATTTCCTTAATTTGCTGGTGAAATGACTATGGCATATATCTCCTCCCCCTCATACTATACAATAGTTTGTATATAAATACCTACTATATAGCTATATATATATCATACTACTGCATGTTGCCTTGTACAACTCACTATGTCCAAATATTGACTTGAGGACAACATGTGCGGTTTAATGATAATGGTTCATTCATTGTTGAGCATCTTGTCTGTCCATCAGTGCCAAAAGTAAACTGTTTACTGTTGCTTAATTTCAGCACTGTTTTACAATTGTCCCAGTAACCATCAAGACCAGGTAAATCAAGTTCCAGGTAAAAGCTTAGTATGTGATTTTACCTTTCCCAAGGAAGGCTTGTTTCATTTCAGCAGTCAACAGTTGAGATAAGAGAGCTGGCTGCACTTTTTGGGTTAACTGGATGACAGATTTCATTGATATCCAAAACATCCCCATTCCATCTTTCCATTTTTCAATCTTGGCAGTGATCTGTTTTTTTGATGTCAGTACACCAGCAGAATGAAGACATCCGTGTCATCACTGAGGATTCGGATGGTTTTGCATCATCTGTTCAAAAGCGTTTTGCTGGGAGAGTAACATCTGCCTCAGCATGGTGACAATACAGTCCGTCTTGTTGACAAACTGGATGTTGTTTGGAAGGGAGTAACCACACAGGATGTTGTTGAGCATACTTTTGTATGAGCATTGTGAAGAATGCTTCTCCACATGGAAGTGGATTGTTGGGTAGTCAGCCTGATTTCTTTGGACCTTCCTCATCTTGCAGTTCATGGTCTTTGGTTCATGGAACTCTCTTTCTCATACTGGTTAAAAGAGATTTTCTTGGATTCAGGATTTTTGTGGTCAAGGCAACATTAAAGCTTTCAGAGGTCACGAGCAGTTATTTAGTTCGACGGGCCAGACGCCTGGTAAAAAGTGACCTGCATTCACTAGAACCACAGCTGGTGCAGAGTGATTGTGGCAGAGACTTCTAAATATTTTACAAGTACAGCCTTGTTTACTTATTGAGGCAGCCATACTCATCAACTAAGGCTGGAGGTTACTGGAATAAGCTCAAACTTAAGATTTCTGCAACCTCAAATTACATTATTGATAAATCAACAGTATTTTTGAACAGTTTTTCCAGATCAATATGGTCTTTATATTTTCAGGGACATTTCTTATACCTCCATTGTTTTAACCCTTATTTTTATGAGCATTGTAAATCACTTCTTAGTGAATTTAACATTGCTGTTCACTTAACATTCCATCCCAATGGCATTGGCATCTTGATTTCATTCACTGTGTTTTCAGGAAATCTTGAGTCCATTGCAGATAGTTTAAACTCAGTATGATGCTAAGTGAAATTCCTGATTTAGTCCAGTGCAATTAGATTTTTTTCTGTCATTTAATTCAAGTTTTGAGTTTTACCTCATTTACCTCCTTGTGTTTCTTTTCAGATTCTCTGTCCTTTTACCATTGGGTTTTCCTTATCAACTTTGTCTCACTATAAATTTTTGTATTTAATAGCGATTTAGAGAAACAGTGCACACACATTGAAACTGTTAATCCATTGACAGTCACTTGCTCAAAGTGATAAACATGTTTTGCCTCCTTTACCCTTCCTAAAGTGATGTAAGACCTGCTCGAAACAGTTGAGTCTTTTGGTGGAGCTGTTCCACCATCTATGTCTAGACAGATTTCCTGCCATTAAGTCTGCTTTGGCATCTTTGCTGACGAACTCCACCTTGATTTTCAAGTGATTGACCAACTGAGGTTTCTTAAATCACTGTTGTTTAGTGACTGGCTGCAGCAAAAATCAATGTTATGACATTTTCTTCAGGCAGTACTGCTGGAGGAGGAGGTCACCATTTTGAATCTGCATGAAGGAACATTGTGCCAGGAGTGTACTTTAATGAGGCAGTCGACCCACATTATCTCAGTTTGGTGTTCCAGAGTTTCCAGGTACAAAACAAAATCACTGGTATGTCTTTGGAACATCCAAAAAGTTTTCAGGGATATAAATTGATGAGACGGTATGCTCATAGTGCATTTGTCCATACCTTCCAACTGATTATTTAGCTAAGTAACTTAGAAAATGGCTGTTCACTGATGAGAACTTTTTAGGCCAGATGCCTTCCATCCAAGCGTTTCTGAATCCAACCTGAAAAACTCAGTGAGCTTTAGTGTGCATCATCCCTGGGTGAAGGTATGAGATTAGTCCACAACTCAAATATATCACTCCACTGGACTTAAAAAGTGACTGGTAGAGTTGCATGAGGTCACATGAATGTACTGCATGCCAAAAGTGAGTGCAGACACTTTTGCAGATAAACAAGTGTGAGTTAGAACAGTGTCTGGATGAAGCAGAACTTAGACAATCATTGGACCAAATACAAAGTGTCTTTGTAAGCTGGACAGAGCAGGCTGACAAGTCGATCTTGTTGAGCATTGAATCCTGCCCATAGAGGCTTATCACCAAGGAAAGAAAGAAGAAAAAGCCATGCTGCATCTCGAAAGACTGAATGTAACTGCAAAAGAAGAAAGCTGAAAGACTCATCTGCAGGAGATTCTTTGAAATGAAGGTGAGATGGATTCACCTTGGAAGGACCTGGTATAGTGTTCCCTATCTGGTATAGCCTGGTCTGTTGCTTGGAGGAAGATGCTTCATTCTTTCTGAGAATGGGATTGTAGGCTGCATCACACCAATATTTTCAGTCTCAATGATGATCACTTTGCCATGCATGTGTTCTTCATTCCATTTGGGCTTGCAATGTACAGATAAATTGTCAGCCTTGCTGAAGAGTGACCAATCTGCACTAGGAAGAACTTTCTTGTAGCCTAATCTGCTTGGTTGTCTGATAAAACGTGGCCACTGACTTGTCAAACATAGTACTTCATCATTTGCATGTGACCCTGATGCTCATTAAAGATCCTGATGAGAAAGGGATGACAAGCAGAACTAACATGTTTGTGGTGTTAGTTTCACAGCCAACCCAAGAAACGTGGTCTGATTTCTGTTAAATCACCACCAATGTGCTGCTTAATGCATTGGGAACAAAGTTAAGGATTGCTTTGTTATGAAGCCATCTGAAACAAGGCTGAAACTAGTTTAAGAAGAGTTTCAAAGCTGGTACTTTGAGCTAATTTCTGATACAATTTCTCACTGAAATTGTAATCACCAGGCCAACATTGCCATGGCCTCAGATCTAATCTTCCAACCAGTTTATCCACCTCATCATCATCTCCTTGGTTATGACATACCTTCAAAGTTTGATTACACCCCTGAGGCAATTAAATGTTAAATCCTGTCACATCCAGTCAATTTCAAAACAGATACCCGAAAAACTAATTTGACATTGGACACAAATGTTTTTGACATATTTCCTACAGGCAGCAGTGTTATCATTGACACAAATCTGATGTGGTCCATGTCTCTGGTTACATTTTGACCATTTCGAGAGGACAGATTTCATTGCTTCTTCCATAGGCATTGTGACTAAAAGGAGTTTTTAGGAACAACCAGTGGAAACTGTAACAATGCATATGGTATTGTGCATCAGCAGCGTGGAGGTCAATAACCCACTAATTATAATTGCTGACCTCCTGGGGAACTGGTGCTGGTCTCATCACAGATGTTTTCTATCTGCTGATTAAAAGAAATACCACTACCTCTATCTACAGTTGTGCACTGTTGGAGAAAGACCCGTCTACCAGAATTTTTTTGGTTCCTTTGGAGAAGAGTTACTCTTTCCCGCAGAAGAGACAGTCCTGTGAATTGAAAGTCACCACAATGTGACTTTGCATCCGCTTGGAAGGACTCACTAGTGGAAGTGCCCATTTTTACTTTCTTTGGTGTTCAGCATTTGTGCTTTTGGAAGTGTAAGAACAGCCGCAAGATTTAGTCCTAATATCTTTAGATGAAAGAAAATATGACCAGTTCATCAAGTTTTGTTTTGCTTGTGAAAAGAATCTTCTGTCAGCCAGTGAAGATTTAAAGGTCTGTAATTTACCTTTTCCACTGCAAGGACTAAAAGACAATTGTCATCTGCTGCTGCCATGGTAGTTCATAGTCTTGTCTGGAAGTTCTCTAGGTTTGTTTCTTGAATGAAGAGATTTCCCAACAAGAAGAGCATAAATTAATATGAAGGACAGCAGCATAATAGTTCCTAAGATTTTAGTGAAACTTACAAAAAAGAGTTAAGATATTTTTTTAGACCCTTTTGGTTAACAGACAAGACTAATGAAAACTGGCATATGACCTACATTTTCAATGTTGTTCCTCAAACTGATTGTAAAATGAGATGAACCCTCAAAAACTCCCAAAAATGGTATTACATGACAATTGTAAGTAAAAAAATAATGAAAATTGAAAAATACTGAAAATTCAAAATGGTGGATATCATCAGAATCTTGATTCCATATCCATTGAAAACAAGTTCAATGTTGCACAAGTAGCAAACAAGCTCATTTTTTCTGTTGAGAAGCTTATGAAACATATTTTCTGCAAAAGTTTACAGTAATTACCATTTCCGGGTCTTGTACATGGCATATAGGGAAAACTGAATGAAACCATTCAGAAAGCACCCCCATCCCATAGACTAGTTAGAGGAGAACCCTTTAGCAAGCCAGATAGAAGCATCCAGGTCTGCTGCAAAAGCAAAGAAAGGAAATGAATATCTGTGAATGCAAACTCCAGTGCCAGTTTCTGTTTCTTCCTGTAATTTCTCTCCATATTTGGTCATTATTTCCCAGTTTTCACTCTTTGGAAACAGAGCCCCCTTTGTTCAAACGAACCTACCAACAAAATTATTCCAGGATTCGCCCCTGATGACTTGTTAAGCTCAAAACAAATCAACTTTATCATCCAGAGACTTGGATTATTCCCACCATAGTGTTCCACCAGGGCTAATTAAAAGTATTGATCAATTCCTCTATAGTGTTTATTCAATCAGTTGCATGCGATGAGAAACTCCTTGTTTTGAATGCTAACCTGGGATTCTCTTCCAGAAATCCTGCTATGCTCCCAAATGGTCAAATGAGACTTGTGAATCATTGGTGAATCACTTAGAAGATACTGCCATTTCTGATAATCAAGAAAATCAGGAGAATATGTGAAGTCCTTGGGACTAAAGTTCCCCGAAATTAACACCCCCTGTGCACAAGCAAAATCATTGCAACTCTTTCAACCAAATTAAAAGCTTTATGATGCAGAACTAAGCTAAGAATTGTTTCTATTGGACAGCATTATATGTTCTTGCCTGCTGTATCATCAGCCTTTTCAGATTAATTTCTTGATTGCTTCATTTGTATAATAAATTCATTTTCATGTAACTAGAACTCATTTCCCATTGCGACCTTCCATTCCCTGATTAATTGCTGATGATTAAGGTAAGTCACATCTTTCCAACTTACTTCCTCCAAAAAACTGAAACAGTGTCAATAACACAAACATTCCTCCAACAGGCCCCATGAATGTAACAATATATATTCATCAAAACAAGATGAATTTGAAATTCTTCAATCTTTGGAAATTTGAGTTGAAATGTTAAAACATCTGCCTAAATTGAGCAAAGGTTCATTAAATGTTATAGTTATTCCCAACCATCCAGGTTTTGCAGCACCTTTAATTTTTTTTTACAAATACTGACTTTTTAAAATCATATATATATATATATATATATGGAAAACCTTATTATAAATATATATATATATATATATATATATATATATGTTTTCTTATCGAGATGTTTTTGAAAGAGTGAACGAAGTATAATATTAAGGAGCATCTGAAAATAGCACAACCCACACAAGTCATTATAGTTCATATATATTATAATATAACCATATGGGTATTTATATGTGTACTATTATATAAACTGAATTCCATCATATATATATAATATCCCTATGCCTATATTGATCAATATTGATAATATATATGCAATATATATATATATCCAAGATAGACTTGTATTATATTATCAACCGTTAGATGAAGAATGCTAAGTTGCAAAACGTCAGCTTTATTCCTCTACCTTGAAATAATATATTTTCATATATGTTGCCCAAAGGGGATTTTTTTAATAGATAAAAAGCTCGCCGTCTCTTGGGCTCGAACCACGGAAGACAAGAACTCAGGACTACAGTGACGTGCATTAAACCACAAGGCCAACAAGTGAGGTATAAGTTGATACCAACCTCAACCTACACATCCCTGTCGAACTCAAGTATTGGTATTAGCCACCTCTGCCATGATAACCATGTAGTGCATTTGTCACATGCAGTCATACTATAAATGAATTTTATCACATCACTGTGATTCATATACAAGCATTAATCTACAAACATCCTTTAATATCCAACTCCCTCTACCTCAAAAATAATGTTTTCATATATGTTACCCGAAGGGGAATTTTTCTAGTTGATGAAAAGTTCGTCATTATGTGGGCTTGAATCACGGAAGACAAAAACTCAGGACTACAGTGACGAGCATTAAACCACACGGCTAACAAGTGAGGTATAAGTTGACACCGACTCACACCCACAAATCACTGTCTTCCTTAGTTTTAAAGAAAGACGATTGGACTTATTATCAACAAAATAAATTCCCCTTCGAAGGTTAAAGCCATATTAACTTCCCAAGACCAAATTGCTTTGTGGCTCAATGACTTCAATATGAAAAGTGATGTGATAATATGCATTCATGTGGAATTGGATATTCTATTCAAATATGACATATATATATATATATATATATATATCTTCCAAATTGATAATATACCAGAAATATATATATAATGTATAAATAAACATTAGCATTAATCACAGCATTGATAAAGTTTGATATATATATATATATATATATGATAGAAATTTATATATATATCACAACCCAATCTCATTCATCAATACATGAAAAATAATAATATATGTGTGTTTTTAGATGCTCATTAGCATTATATTCGTTCAATCTTGTGAATAATTTGCACTGGGCAAGATAATGTATATAGCAGATTATTTTATCCCGTTGTGAATCGTTGGATTATAAATATATATATATATATTCTCGGGGAGAATTTCATGATGTTGCCTTGTAATACGTATATCCTCCTATAATATTGACATATTTACTTTTTCATGTGTTATGTTTAATGATAATGGTTGTTGAAGTGTCATATTTAGTTTGACATCAGATCTCAAAAGTACTAATGATTACTTGATAGCATAATTTAGAATTGTTGTTATAATTTTAATAGTAACGTAATTTAGAACGAATATCTTTCTTGGTAAAAGCGTAGTATGTGAACACGTGTGTGTCCACCAAGGCTTGTTTCATTTCAGTTGTCATCAGTTGAGATAAGAGGAACGCTTTGTTTTGGGTTAGCGATGACAGATTTGCAAAACAAACGCCAATTCGTCCCATACGGGCTCAAGACGAGTGATTTCATGTTGTTGCATGCGTTGTTTGAGTCACGTACGCCACTTTGCGAGAAAAAGAATACGTGTCCTGATCAATTACGTCATGTTTTGTAAGATGCGTTCAAAACGTTTTGCTGGGATGACGTAACTTTCCTTCTAGAAGCTTCTCCATTGTATCTCGCACCCAAAACGCTTTAATGACGTCACCTCCTGCTTCTAGAACTTTTGTATCTCGTACCCAAAATGCTTTAATGACATCATGTAATTGTTTCACGTATTACTGGAATCCTAAAATTTGTTTCATTCTGATTTCTGAGACCAGTCGATTTGGTTCCATATCTCTCTCTCTCTCTCATTCCTAATTAGGAAGAGATTACTTTTAACGTAAATTTTTGTGGTCACTTTTAACATTAACTTTTGAGATCTGAATTTAGCAAAGTTATTTAGTTCGTAACGGCGCCTGGTAAAAAGTGTGTATTGTGTAACGCAGCTGCAGCAAGTGATTTACAGAGGTTTTCACAAGTTGTGTAAGGTAACGTGAAATTTTACTT
>NC_089769.1:24689583-24712083 GCF_040412425.1 Macrobrachium rosenbergii
TTAGGATATTTGTCAAATATTATTTCCTTGTGATTTATGAGGAAAACGAGCGAGAAGGGGAGAGGGAAGTGGACGGAAATATATTGGCCCCAAGGGGAAAAAACATGGTTGGAATGATAGATAGCTGCGAAGAGCAGACTTGTAGTTATTTCCCCCAAAATTATTGTTTCCACATAATTAATGATGGAGGTTGAAGTTTTTCTAAATGCCCAGCAAAGGCAGTTGTGAATATTGAGAACAGAAGACCTTCTGTTCATAATTATAAATTAATTAAACAGATTTCCCAAGAAAAATGAGAGGATTACAATTACCATTTTACTCAAGGGATTTGAAATCGAATGTAATTTTCTCGCGGTATATATTTTGTAATGTTTTAATTCCATGAATAAGATGTTATTCATAACTTCAGAAACTGCGAAGAGCTCGTGCAGAATAACTCAAAATATTCTTTTCGTGAATGGAAGGAAAAACAGCTTACAATTGTCGCTTGTTTGTAATATCAAATTCTTTAAGAGGGAGATTTTTTTTCCCACATAAAAATCCATGGAATAACGACGAATATTACTGATTTCATCACCGTGTACTTAACTGAGCAATAAGCATATGACATTGATATGCATCTCATCCAAAATTCTCATTCACTGAACTTCTGCTTGAAAACTCTATGAACTCCGCTTCAGAGTTCACCCGAGATAATATGGTCTTATTCCTTTCAGAAATACAAACATCCATCCATCCATACATACATACATAATGCATGACTTAAGACATATAGATGTTTGTGCAGTAGGATGAATGTAGATGTATCACAGAGTGTCTGTACACTTGAATGCATGAGCGTATTTTCAAGGAAAGATTGATTTTCTTCATAGCTCTTTTGCATCGCTCCCTTTCCTTGTTTGCATCAGGAGTAAACCTTTGACGATTTGAACCGTAGCAATTAAGTCATTTCATTTCTTTGTTTCCAAAATGAATATCAGGAAAAGATTAGTCAAGGAATTAAGGCACTCCCTTCCAACGATTACTGGAACGGCAAAGAAACCATGCTGATGATGTGATCAGTGCACTTTCAAGTGTAAATTGACAGTTGATTCAGCAATCAACGAGCGGTGTTGAGAGAGAGAGAGAGAGAGAGAGAGAGAGAGAGAGAGAGAGAGAGAGAGAGAGAGAGAGAGAGAGAGAGCAGGGGTGAAACTTAAATTAAAATGTTGTTAACCAAGTCACGTTTCCCGTGAAAGTGGCATCAGTTACAAACTTTTTACAGGCAATAAGCATCACAGACTTAATTAAATGGCCTTCATCTTACTACAGATTCTCTATAGCTGAGTCACCTGCAATACCTTTCAGCTGTGCTGCATAAGACTGGAAGTTACACAACCTAACCATATTTTGCTCCACCTGAGCCACGAGCAAAGGTATTAAAGTACGAGTCACCCGACTTCTTTCCCTAACCTTCAGCTCACGAACGTTACTGGAAAAGTGTCACTTAATTACCTTTGATCTCTTGGCAGGTTATGTTCTATTTAATTTTCTTTATGTGATTAAATTCTTTGTTTCAGTACACTTTGTATCATTGATTAATGTGCTATATTTTATGTAGATATCTAAATAGATTGCTCACAGTTTATGTTTACCTTGAAAGCAACTACTAGGATACACTCGCATTTAAGAATAGTACGATAATAATCATTATTTTCATGTCATGTCTTTTTGTTTCTGTTTATGATAAAGTGATTGCCCAGCTCTCTCTCTCTCTCTCTCTGTCCTTGTCTTTCTAATTTTTTCTTTCTGTAAATTTCTTCTCTGATAAGTGTGCAACATAACCCAGGGACAGCTTTAATGACTCCAACTAACTTACCAGAGATGAAGCCTCTTTATTCATGAAATCATAAATGTAAGTTGTCTTTCTTTTTTATCCTGTATTTTGAAATGGTAACTATTTTATTTTCATTTAGATTACTAATATTAATTAATGTTATATAGCTTGCAAGCTATAGGAGTCTATAGGAAAACCTATTTTCATTCAGTCATCCACAAACTCCCGCATTAGGTTTTAAATTCTTCTCAGGATCACCCATAGTTAAAGGACTCTTCGTGTAAAGATTGCTCCTACCCTTCCACCATAAACAATCACGAGTCCTTTTGGCGATATAGATATCGGCCATTGACTGGTTTATTTCCACAATGTTTTTGACAGAATCACAAGAGGAAAATTTATTCATCATAATACATGTGTTAATCTTTTCTTTTTATCTAACGGTTATAGTGTACTTTTTATTTCCCAAATTTATCACTTCTAAATTTTATTAATTTTTGTTTTTCTTTCATTAACGTTCAAATTAATTCTGTCATACGTAAAAGGAGAAATTAACCATTGCTCCCAAAAAGTCAACATTTCCTTTTTTTTTTTTTTTTAAAACTTGGTGCCTTTGCTTCTTATTTTTTCCTTCTTTATGTTAATGACTTTATCCACGATGTTGAATAATCTACGAGAAAATCATTCACAATTGTAACTATGACGTTCCTTCATATATATATATATATATATATATATATATATATATATATATATATATATATATATATATATATATATATATATATACATATATACAGTATATATATATATATATATATATATATATATATATATATATATATATATATATATATACTATATATATATATATATTGTATATATATATATATATATATATATATATATATATATATATATATATATATATATATATATATATATATATATATATATATATATATATATGTGTATGTTTTTTGGAAAGGTATGTTAGGAAGACTTGCCAGAATCGGAAAGCTGGGTTACAGTGCTGAGGTGGTCTTCCCTCTAAGAAATAATTTAAAGGATTCCAGTTGGTGAGAGATGGGTCAATTTGGAAGCTATTGGTCAACTGATTAAAAGGGCGATTTCTTCAAATCTCTCGGAGGAAGGGGATATAACCGAGTATACTAAATAACTAATGACGTGCCCTAATGCATGCAAAATTGAGGTTTTTTGAGCTGAGATAGTATCCATAACAGAACACTTGAAGTATGAGGGCTGTAGTGAATTGTGTCTTCCTTTGGAGTCTTCTATTCGTTTAGATTATTTCTTCCTCAACAAACATTAGACACCGGGGTGCTTTCAGTGTCTCCCGAAAAACTGCTTACGAGATCTATTGAGATTAATCTCTTTTTCATCATTTTAAATGAAGGTATAAGAAAAGCCTTGCGAGGCCACTGAACGTTTCATGAAAAGTTCAAGAGGAGTGACATAAATACACTTATTTCAACAACATTGATAATATATCCAAATTTCAAAGGGACTACTTTATCTCAAAATGTCAGGGTTATAAAGAAATTTACTTCTGATTCCTCAAAGAATTTCTATTCAGGCCATATGACCATTTAGAAAATATGGGATACAATAAGACATTTCCTATATCTGAATTTCAGATGCATTCTCCTGCATAATCTATCATCTTAATAAAATACTTGTTATGGTATGAACTGACACAAAGGAGACAATAATTTATTTATTCACAGAATTCTATTCAAATTCTACCCTAAACCCAAAAAAATGTTTCTTAACACTTACACACAGATATGGATTTGCATTATCCCCATATAAGTCAAATCCATTCTTTTCAATTCTCTCTTTTTGCAATGTCCGTCACACTAAGGCGTCTAAGGATGATGAAATCTGACACGTACGCATATATATAAAACTTGATATACGTGCAAGTCTTAAACAAATTTATCAAGCCAGTGAAAAATAAATCAACACTTATAATGGAATTACTAAACTGAATAAAATGAACAAGGTAGTGACCATCTTTCCATATATCAATAACTCTACGTTCCTACTCATCTTAGGAACTAAAAAAATTATCAGTATTTATTATATTAAAAATTTCTAGGTTAAAAAAATCAAATGGTCAAATCTTTAAATAAAGAAAAGTACAAAGCTATACCCGACGGAAGATGCAAGATGAATGAGTGACAAAATTCTGCAAACACTGATAGCTTTCATGGATGGCGAGCTGAAAAAAACAAAGGATGGCTGGCACTCACGTCAAATATTACTAAAAAAAAAAAAAAAAAAGGGAGACTCAGTTCATAAAGTTCATATGTTGAATATTCATTTAGACCTGTCAAAGTACTTATGCCATAAAGTTTTATTTCCTCATCTGTTAATTAATTATTAGAAACCTTCTTATATCCAAAGCGAATACAAAACAATACAGACATTGTTAAATATATGTTCAAATCCTTCAGCATCTTAATACTTAGAGAATGAGGATTGCAGCTCCTATAAATCTTGACCGACTGCAGATGTCCAAGACGTTTATTGCCAATTACAGACTTCATTCATTTCAACAGTAAATGTTATTGAAAAAAATAATATGCATATACCGTAACGCGTAGACTAAGCTTTTAAAATTCAGGACAACACCAATTCCACCCTTGAAATCCTATTGATCCTTCTGCTGTTTTCAGTTTTGAATGTAAATGAGTTAACAGAAGGACGTCTTTAATGAATTACTATTAGTATTTTATCATGATTTTGGTGGGATTTGATGTTCTTAAGAGACCTAAGTATTGTAGCATTTGTTGTGGTTACTGAAAGAACATAAAAATATATGTTTATATTTATATACACACACACAACACAGATATATATATATATATATATATATATATATATATATATATATATATATATATATATATATATATATATATATGCGTGTATGTATAATTTCTCTCTCTCTCTCTCTCTCTCTCTCTCTCTCTCTCTCTCTCTCTCTCTCTCTCTCTCTCCTAGAGGAAAAAATATATATTTAACAGCAATGTCCTTCTTTCTTTCAGACATTTTACAGCTAAGACTACAGTAAATTTTTTATTAGTCTCCATCACCAGACAGAAAGGACTAACGGGAAATGTCATACAAAATTTACCTTCTTGTCAATATGGCTCAAATGCCTCTGTTAAAGTAGATAGAAAAACTGGAAGAATCTCTCTCTCTCTCTCTCTCTCTCTCTCTCTCTCTCTCTCTCTCTCTCTCTCTCTCTCTCTCTCTCTCTAATGAAGCTATAAAGCGATTCATGTGCTTTCCCATTTACAGGAGACATTTTTGGGGCCATGACATTCCTATAACTCCAAGGATATTTTATCACTTCTGATCCAGGTTTTTGTTTTCATTGATTATATACTGATTTGTGTAAATTACGCAGGTGTTAACCTTATCAGTTACGAAATTCAGTAGACTAAAGATCCAGAATGTCCTTTTGTACAATGCTGAACAGAAAGTGTAATTCCCAAGTACTCTCCCAGCTTTGGCGCAATATCGTGCAGTTGAGCAACCTTTCACATCTGAACCCCAATCTCATTGTATATCCACTTGAAGCTATTAGGTACGATACGGTCTTCCTATTCGACAGTTTGCACTAGAAATGCCAGCTGCAATCTACTTCCAATATTGTTCTTGCTTATCTCCCGTTTCCATTGGAAGCTTGGAATGGGCCAAAGGAAAACAGAAAGCAATCTGATCAAGGATATTTAGAAATATTTTCATCTGTTCAAGATAAATCTCGTTAAATGCATGGCGTAAAAAAATTAAATGAATCCTTGAATGTCCAGGAAAAGGAAAATTTGTTACCTCAGTTTAGAAACCAAAATGCGAGAGAGAATAACACTAACAAACTACAAATCAACCGTAGTTGATGATCGTTACTTGACAAAGTTTGATTTACGGAAATTCTGCTGAAGATAGTCATTCAGTTTAGAGAAAACAGAAGGGAAAAAATACGTTTGGTAGGTAAATGTCCCCTAAGTGAAGTCTGGTCACACAACGCATCAAATTGACTGTAAATACCTATCATTCACTTCAAGTCATTTATATGCTTCAATGTCATCTAACTTAAGTCAGTGACTAAAGCAGTGATGATGTCAGATAACTCCCAATCACGTCCTATCACTGAAGGACGAAACTCGAGGTAAATGAGCTTAATGAAAGCTATCAACCCTCCCTCTTTTTCTTAACTGCTAACGTGCACTTGCAACAGCGTCGATCAAAAGCACAAAAGCTCTTCGTTGGCCCAGTTACCAATAAAGTGTTATATCTAATCCGTAGATTAATCTTTTCCTGTGATTATTCCCGGAGCTGAAGTTCATTGACTTTAATGTTAATTCTTATTATAACCCCAAAAACTAACTCTTTCTGAAAACAGTTGCCCAGATGCAATAAGACTCACGGATATCCTGATGTATGACTTATTTCGCCATGTGGCTTGTTCCTTTTTAAATTCTATTTTTACTTTTTTTTCTGTGAGTCTTACTGTCTCCTAGTTCACAATATACCTATAAGTGTTAATGAAGGAATATTCTCTTCTTATTAGATTTCAATGAAATTTTAGGGGTGGCATAAGTTTAGGGTTGAGGGGTGGGTCGTATGTTTTATATATATATATATATATATATATATATATATATATATATATATATATATATATATATATATATATATATATATATATACATACATATATATATATATATATATATATATATATATATATATATATATATATATATATTTATCATCATCACCGTGATTCATATACAACAGAAAAAGCTACAAACGTCCTTTAATATCAATTCACTCTACCTCAGGAAGTAATTATTTTCATATATGTTACCGAAGGGAATTTTAGTTGATAATAAGTCCACCGTCCCGTGGGACGGTGACTTATTATCAACTAAAAAATTCCCCTTCGTTATGAAAATATATTACTTTAGAAAGGGTTTGAGGGATTATATATATATATATATATATTTATATATATATATATATTTATATATATATATATATATATACATACATACATATATATATATATATATATATATATATATATATATATATATATATATATATATATATATATATATATATACATATATGTGTGTGTGCGTGTGTTTGTGTAATTGCAATAGCCAAATGCCCTCTTAAGGGAATCGGCCGGTTTCCGACTTTTTAACGACAGGTTGTTGATATATAGGGGTTTGTTAAAGGATATTGTGTGGAACTTCTGGGGAAAAAATTTTGTTCAGTGACCTTAGGTTTTGTGACGCCAGAGCATTTTTCGGCCAAAAATGGCCATTTTCAAAATGCATCTCCTCCTTTGCTTTTTTGGTTTTAAGGGATGAGATTTGAACCACGGATAAAACACATATGGACCTTCGATATAAAGCCGGGATTTTTGATTTTTCAATTATTTTTCGAGATATGAATTTTTATTTTTTTTATGAAATTTTCCCAGAAAAATTACAGAAAAAAAATTGCCAAAAATCAGAAACTCAAAATATTAAAAATCCCCGTTTTTTTTTTAATCTACCATGTTTCCTCATATTATATATGAAATTTTATTTAGATTGGTCCAATACTAAGGGAGGAGATACATTTTGAAGGTGAAAAACTTATGTTTTGAGAAACGGGCCTTCAAAGTTTTAGTTACATAAAAAAAGTAAAAGGGACTTCAAAGACTGTGTTACAATTAATTCTATGGTTTTAATTTTTATTTTTGGGTATTAATTAATGCAAAATGATTATAAATAAGAGCATTAATTGATTATTTATGTGCCTAAGACACATTCTTATAAATTTTAGGTTCCTGGTCCCCCCCTGTCTGATCTTGCTGCAAGGTATTACTCTAGGGTATCATAGTTGCCTACACTTTTTTATTAGTGTCTCGAATCCATCCCTTGCCAAATGGATCCTGGGAATTACTTTTCATTCACAATTAGGGATTCGTGATTCAAGAAATTCATCAAGCCTTGCTTCACTTATTATGATCATTTTATTTTCAGGATCGTCTATAATATCAGCCTCCGAGCTACTGCTTTCTTTTTCTAAAATATCTTTGCCCTTTGGTAGTGACGAACAAATAAAGAGGCGTTTAGGGGTGGATGTGGTTGGTCTCTGGTCAGCAGAGATCGCTGCCTGCGCCGTTTGATGGGCGACAGCTCTCTCTCTCTCTCCGTCGCTCCATTCCCCTCTATGGCACTAATTTCTTGAACTCTTTCTTCTACTTCTCGCCTGGACTTTTCCACTTGGCTTTTCCGCATTCTAGAAGCATGAAGTGAACTCTTGGACCTTTTAGGCACGGTAAAAAAAACAAAAACACCGCAGAAAATACAGAGTTCAGTCAAGGCTAGCGAGCATGAAAAACGTGTCCTTCTAGCTTGGAAGTTTATAGGCAACTCTCGGCCACAGTCGGCGTCATGGTATGACGTGTGCGTTGTCATGGCTAGGAATAACTAAAAGGTGCCGAGTAGGATATTATTGACATTATACATTTCATTTCAAAGGAAGTTTTCGTAATATATATCGCAAAAAACTATACCAGACTAAATCATTTGCGCTACTGGTGTTTTATGGGTACATAGTTATTGTTACATTTTAGGCCATAACTAGAGAAATACGGCAAATTTTAGCATAATATTTCGTGGACACATTCTTTGAACCCTATATAAGCCATAGAATTTTTTTCAGCAAATCGAATTTTTTACAGATTATTGGGTTTTTTAGGCGGTCGATCCCTTAACTTTCTCGAATCTTTCACTTTGTTATATATATTAAGATCAAGTGCAAGAAACATGAAGAAATTCAGAATTTCTTCATATTTCTTGTATTTGGATCTTATTTGTATGATATATAGAAAAGAGCGAAGAATATAAGAGGGCATTGTATATTACAATTACATATGTATCTGGTAAAAAATGACCAGTAGATTCTATATATATATATATATATATATATATATATATATATATATATATATATATATATATATATATATATATATATTTCTTTAATACAAACTTATTCATATTTCTCCTGTTTTCAATCTTTCATCAAAATTTTGGATAAGCACATGTAGTCATGGTGTGGTTTCCATTTATCTTAAATACTACAGTCCATTTCGCCTGTGTCTCAGACTTATTCAAGCAAGAATTTGTGAGGTCCAGAGCTGTTGCCGGGGCCCTCAGGCCATCCTCGCTTCAAAATAAAAATCTACATGGCGCACTTAGACTTTCAGGAAATACTAATCCAGCGCTCCTGGTTCAGAAGATACATTGTCCTTGTCAGAACTGTAATTACCAACGTATGTACAGTAAGGCATTATAAGCTTTCTAACCATATGTATTTGAAATCTCTTCCTAATTTGTATATAGAATTATTAACCATGCTTCAGGTATGAGAAAACACATCAGACTGTATATGGACGTCTTTATGTTTTCCTCTAATGTCAGACACTACTTTTCCGCTCGCAAGAGTTCTTGGAGTTCTTGACCTGTCAGGGATTTTATGCTAAAAAATTAGACGAACCTGTATCTTGCTTGATGCTTTGTTATACTGGTGACCCTAAAGATAACCGACACTGCCACCGCCAGCACCAGCCCATCCAGCGACGATGCTGCAGTAGCAAGCATCCGCCAATGGCCCTTCACAACCCACAACCCAGGGGCCTGGTTCTTCAGAGTAGAGACCATCTTCAGGTCTAAGAAGATCTCCTCTTCATCCCATAAAGCCGATGCTGTCCTCGAATTTCTGCTGGATGATGTCTTTGAGCAGTCATCCCTAACACATCAACCTTGGACCTCGATGATTTTCTGAAGACAGTTGACACCATCCACCTGATCCACAAATTGACAAAGCCTGAATAGCCACCCATAGCAGAAGCTGAACTACAGCCACAGCAGTAGACCAACACAGAGATGGACAGCAATCCAGAGGGCCTGCTAACCCCATACACCGCTACTGGAGCTCCAGGTGGAAAAACAAACCCAAACACAAACCCAGAACAGAAGAACATCCCAAGGGCATTTGTTTCTACCACTGGGGGTTCGGGAGTGATGCCTGAAAATGTGAAAATGATTGCTGCATGTCAAAAAACAAGAAAAAGGGTTGCAGTAACATCCCAACAAAATAAACGTCAGAGGTTGGCAGACCAGTTGCCTCGTACGAGAAATCGCACCTGCTTTCCATTGTCTTTCTTCCAAGTACAGGTAAAAAGACTCAACATGTTTTTTCATCGTAGACGAAAGATCACATACAGAGTTCCTGGTTGACATTGGCACACTCAAATCATTCGTACCAGCCAACCTGCATGAACACCTCATTTCAACCCCCAGTACCCTACAAGTGTCCACTGCCAGAGGAGCCCTGCTGAAAATATACGGGAAAAGGA
Source organism: Macrobrachium rosenbergii (assembly GCF_040412425.1). Lineage (NCBI taxonomy): Eukaryota > Metazoa > Arthropoda > Malacostraca > Decapoda > Palaemonidae > Macrobrachium > Macrobrachium rosenbergii. The sequence continues at coordinate 24,699,858 of NC_089769.1, forward strand.
CCATGAAAGTGTCATTCAGCAGGAAGCAGTATAACTGGATGTTCATCACAGCAAACATAACAATTGCACTTTTATGAGCAGACTTCCTAAAAGCCCACAATATACTGGTAGACATAGCAAAAAAAGCAGCTGATCACACAGCCCATCCCGTAGCCCCACTCACACTCACTCCGGCACCAGAGATAAATCACCTCCTACAGGAGTTCCCGGAGGTATTTAAGGATGACCTGCTGCACGACACCAAACCCAGAAAGACCATGTCCAGCACCACACAGTCACCAAAGGTCCCCAGTGCATGGCAAGATGTTCCCATAAAAACTCGCCCAGGCCAAACAAGCTTTCTGGGATTTGGAACGGGCAGGATGACCAAAACCTCCAGCACCTGACCTGGTACATGGAACATGACCCTGCGGTGACTACCAGAGACTCACCACCAAGACGGTATCTGACAGGTAACCACAACCGAACATCGCCAATGTAATCAACCAGATGGAGGGTGCCCAAATATTGTCGAAGGTTGACCTGTTGAAGGGATACTTCCAAGTCCCGGTTGCAAAGAATGACATAGAAAAAATGGCCATTATCGCCCCCTTTGGCACATACATTTTCAACTACAGCTGCCTCAGCCTTCGGAACTCAGGTGTGACCTTCCAACATCTGATGGACGAAATCCTGGACAACCTACCCTTCTGCATCGTCAACATCGACAATATACTGATATTTAGCCCCAACATCAAACAACACATGAGAGACGTCAGGCTGGTCCTGCAAATACTTAAAGAAAATGGAGTTATAGTCCAAAAAGACAAATGTGAAAGGACAAAACCAGTGGTGGAATTCCTAGGCCACCAATTAAGCCCCGGAAGTGTCAAGCCCCTCCCAGCGAAGGTCCAAGCAATCACCAACTTCCCAAAACCAACAACAATCAAAGCAGTCCAAGAATTCACGGGAATGATTAACTATTACCACCATTTCATACCCAACCTTGCTGAAATAATGGCCCCAATATATGATTCTTTCAAAGGAAAACCTACAAAACTACGTTGCTATAAAAAACAAGATAAAGCCTTCACACTACCTAACAAAGCAATCACCACTGTACTGCTGCCACACTAATCTTTCATTTGTCCCATAGGTCCCTCACTCTAACGATGGATGCGAGTAGCACAGCAATGGGTGTGGCACTCGAACAAGACACAGATGATCGCCATCGCCTGTTGGTATTCTTCAGCAAAATGTTTACATAGTATGTTATTACATGGTGTAACTACATTATTGGTTTTACATTCCATTTCTATGTCTTATACTCCTAATAAAATTATTGATTTCTTTGTTTGTAGTGTCTGTGCGTGGCTCCATATGACGTTGACCTTGACTGCGAATCCTGCTTATTGGGTGTTTGGATGGCAGAGTCTCTGTCCCCTTCTAGCAGGATATTTAAACACAATTTGCTTGTTATTATACATACTGCTTCTGTTATTGTTACATCCCGATATGTAATGCATTTGTATTTTATTTTATTGTTGTTTACCAAGTCTTGTGACAATGGTTTCTTGTCCTGTTTGTCTGCGTACTGCTGGAAGATGGCTCCTGCATTTCTGTGAGCAAGTAATCTTCGTCAGAGAGTAGTAGACGTCCTGCCAATGTAGTTTTCTCTGGAAGGACTGCATTCCTCCTGGGGGCAAATAAATTTGTAAACCACATTGGCAGTCATCTCCTCAAGGTCACTTTCAAATGGAGCCACGCCCAAACACTACAAATGAAGAAATCAATAATTTTATTAGGAATATAAGATGTAGAAATAGAATGTAAAACCAATATAGTAATGTAGTTACACCATGTAATAACATATTATGTATACATTATTTAAATAACTAACCACCCCCTTGCAAATTAAACACTGCAAATAAAAGCTATAGCAACTCCCCTAATCCTATACTGTCGTCAGCTTAGAGGTATAAATAGAACAGAGGATGCTTGCTTGAAAAAGCTAAACGGACCGCAGCACTTAAAATAAATGGAAACCACACTACGACTATGTGTACTTATCCAGAATTGTGATGAAAGACTGAAAACAGAAGTAAAGAAATATGAAAAATTCAGCATCAAAGAAGTTAATGCCACAAAGGCGAAGCAGATTTCCTACAACAAAAACTGTGAAAGGGAAAAACTGCCCAAACACACACACACACACACACATACATATATATATACATATATATATATATATATATATATATATATATATATATATATATATATATATATATATATATATATATATATATATATTCATATATATATATATATATATATATATATATATATATATATATATATGTGTGTGTGTATATATGTATATATATATATATATATATATATATATATATATATATATATATATATATATATATATATATATATATAATCATATAATATGCATATTAAAGGACGTTTGTAGCTAATTGTATATGATCACGGTGATGTGATAAAAGTCATTTACTGCATCCCAAATTTTTATTGCAGTTGACATATTTTGTGTTTGAAGAAGCAAGCGAGCAGGACAAAACCGTCAAAAGGGGTAGTTTCCAGTTTAGAGGGATATCAGAGCTCCAGGACAAACCTTAGCTAGATTTTAAGAAATCAGACCTTAATAGCTTTGTAATTTACAGATGCTTGTTGGCTTGTAGAAAGCTCCCCAAGTTGTTTGAGTCTCGGTAATGTTGTTGATTTTGAGTTGATCATTATCTGTTCCAGAATAAACAATTGTTCTAACTAACTTCAGTAAACAGTCTAGTCTCAACAAATGGTTATTGACCTCCATGGTGTTAAGTAATATTCTTGATCTAAGATTCATCCCTTGCAGTCAATTAATGGCAAGTTTTTTTTTGATAATGGAATTTATTTGTCTTTTTTTGGTTAATCTTCCTCAGCCTTGCAATTGCCTTATAGATGAGTCATGACAGGATTACAGTTAATATTTTACTTTGGAAACTAGTTGTTTGAGTTGTTGTTGATTTAGTTCATGTGTTCAGAATAAATTGCTTAATTAAGGATTAAGTGGGTCTTAGGTTAAGCAATGTAATATGAATAACAAAAGTACTAATTAACTCATCAGCTGAATGGCCCACGTATATATATATATATATATATATATATATATATATATATATATATATATATATATATATATATATATATATATATATATATATATATATATATATATATATATATATATATATATATATATATATATATATATATATATATATATATATATATATATATATATATATATATATATATATATATATATATATATATATGTATGTACGCATGCATGCATGTATGTATGTATGTATGTATATATATGTATATGTGCGTGTGGGTTTTTTGTGTATATATACTTTTGGGAGTAAGAGACTTATTGTTTTATGAATGAACAAAAACTAACTTGCATTCTCCGATATGAACTGAGATAAGAAATACGAAACGTATCTTAAATATGATTTTGACCAAGGTAATATGATAAATAAGGAAATAAAGAAATCACTTCACAAAACAATGGGAGAGATAAAGGTATAAACTAATTTGTTCTACGTCGGGATTAATTTGGAAGTAAACTTTAGATACCTTCAACATCAGTCCCTGCGGGGCAAAAACTTTTTGAATGCTACAGTGAGTATTTGGTGTCCATACGTGTAAAACTGAGATACATAACCATGTGAGCTTTTCCTTTTCGAAAGCCTGCTTTTCAAATAAACTGATATCGCCGTATTTTGTACTCTTTTGAAAACCATGTAATTTCCTATGACTATATATTTTTGGTTTACAGGTGTGCAGAGAATTGTTTGTTATTATTATTATTATTATTATTATTATTATTATTATTATTATTATTATTATTATTATCTTCTGTAAAATGCTATTGGAAATTGTTTTAAACCCTTGCATTTGTTTTGGTCACTTTTTAAAGATTTATTACTAGTTTCTAAAGAATTATTCCATTGCATAATCTCTTTCATTCATGTCAATCCGCATCAAACCCTGCATTTCATAGAAATCCCCTTCCAGATAAAAGCTCTCTGATTTTTAGCGCAAAAAGCAAGAGTAAGAAAAGAAACCAAAGGGAAAATAATCTCTGCTTCAAAGAATTCATCTGGATTTGCCTCCAATTCGCGTGCTTGGAAGCATATCAAGCTGCCAGAGACGAGATGAAAAGATATCTCTTAATTTTCCGTCATGTAATGAAAACGGCCTCTCTTTCTCTCTCTCTCTCTCTCTCTCTTTCTTTCAGTCTTTTAATGAGAATTTCCATCTCCAATATGAGACGTAACTCATTCCAGGGACATGTATAACCAGATTGTCCATTCTTTCACAAGGAAATGGATCGCATAGTGGGTTTTCATACTTTCATATAATTTTCCTCCTCTTCTTGTATCTTATCAAGAGTTTTGAATAATGCGTATGCTTTTATTCATTTGGGTTTAACGTTAAGTGTGATGCACAGCCCAGAAAAGACAAGGAGGGGAGAGGACTTGAAATTTGCACCAGATATTGCCACGCCAATTCTCCATCTGCAAAATCAAAGGGGGAACCCTCATAAAAAAAAAAATAGAAATAGTTCCACAGCTGTTTCATACAACGCCAAAGTCTTATAAATACTACATCGATCCCTTGACATGTAATGTGCCCTTCATTAAAGTCTTATAAGACTTTAGCACTTCCCTTCCTTGGTCTCTGTTAAATAGTATTTCCCTGTATAATGCACAATTATCTTTTAGCTTCTTCTTCTCAGTAATAATGCCTTTGACATATTACACTGATCATGCACATTTTTTTATTATGAAGAAATCAAGCAAGAATTCTGACTTATGAAAATCATAGCAAAAATTCCTTTTGTAACTGCAAAGACCAGACTCTCACGTCTGCCCTCTGAAGGTTTTATTCAATTTTATCCAAACTTTTCAATCTTCAGCTTTTATGTGATTGGAAGTTCGGATACGTTCCTGGTTACTCTTTAGTTCGATGAAGAAAGTTGAAATGGTTGCCTAAACGAAAGATTCGTACACTGTTTGATCCGGTCATCAGTTACACTGTTTTCTCACGTGAGCCATATGCAAAACCTGAAGTCATTGCTGAGATTTTGGAAAAAGTCGAAGAACTATTTCAAATGTAAGACTTTTTCCAGAGGATTTTTTTACGGTAAAACGGTCCTATCAATTCCTTACTATTAAGAGTAGGTTGGGACCATGTTTAGTCTTAGCAAAGGTTTTAAGTCTATTAAGTGCTCCACTAGCCAGTTGGAAGATAGGAAAGTACGAAATTAGAAATATAAGGGCATGGTTAATAATACGAGGCAGTGGTAATGGGGCATGATACCTGAAACATACTATCTTATGCTATTCTGTTCGTGATTTTTAATCCTTCATTAATGTATGAAAGGCAGTCAAGCAAAAGATTTCAACGGTTCTGGATCAAGTAATGGCTTTGGGAAAAGACTATTAAATCTAGAAAATACCCTGTTTAATCTGTGGAATGTTTATATTTTCATATGTGAAAACCTCAACTTTCAGTAAGCACACGCAATTGTACTCGTCCCAATGAACTAGAAACTGATAACTGAATCTGTTGTGCTGAACCATAAAGATGTTTCCTCATTCAGAATGTGAAATAAAGATCTGGGATCTATGATTTCAAATTAACATTTCATGAAGGAAGCTACATGTAGATAAATTGTTGACAGAACTACACATGCGTCAGGTTTTGAAGGAAACTATGGCAAGGGTACAAGGCTAACCTAATATAGCATTGGTATTACAGACATCAGTATCCAGAGGATGAGCTTATGTAGCACAAAGTCGCCTTAGTATTATGAAAATAGCACGAACTACTAATAACGATTTCTAGAAAGATATGTCACCCAATAGAAATGGGGAAAGAATTCGGCTTCAGGATATTCAGAACTGTTTTCAATTTCATGAAACTAGGCCTACTTGAATATGCAAATGATAACTATATATTTTACAGGAAATGGTTTTCCTTTTTCATCATAAAAAGAACAAATTTGGCTTTGATTAGAGACTAAAGTCCCTTTATTGCACCAAAATAAATGGCTGCAGAAAAGTCAGAGAATTTTCCCGTCCCAAAAACGTATAAATGTAATGGCTGGCCTAGGCAGAAATTACACTGTTCGCGAAATGAGTCTGTCAGACAAAGAAACCTTAATTAGTTAAAGCAAAAGGAAAATTTTATTCCAGCAACGGCGCCATGGCAGAGTTCAGGAAAGTATTGCCTGATTATGTTGGATTAAGCACTTTATCCACAGCTTTTTCCAGTCCATCCTCCGCCTGTCCGTGTACCTGTCTGTCGGTCTGTCACGCATTTATTCAAACTCCTTTTGTACAACGTTTCCCATCTCTCACCCCTTTATTATAACGTCATATTGCAAGCAATAGAAATAAATATTACTTTTTCAAAAAAGAATTGGTTTCTAAAGAAAAAGCAATAAAACAACTCTTCTTCTATGATTTGCTGACTGTCGAATCAGTCTGCAGTGACGCTTCCAAGTCCCCTTTTAGCCCTGGATTTTGCAATTTTCTATTTCGTCGTATTGGTATTAGAACACGATAAACAAACATCTTTTTCTTATTTCTAGGATGTCCTTTTATCCTCTCACTTTTTCCGAAATAGTAAAAGAAAAAATACTGAATCGACTAATTATTGGACATCGATACCGTTATGTTCAATGGACATATGTTATACCAGGCATAGGTTTTGGTTTTCAAGATAATCTTGGATAATAGGTGTGGAAACATTTTATTAAGGTTTGCCATAATAATCTTCATCATCAATATAAAATTCAAGTTAACATGTAAAAGGAAATCACAAATTATGAAATATTCAAAACGATACTTCAAGTTTTGAAAATTACTTAATGATGAACTAAATTACATTATTAGTAAGATATAACATGAATTCTGCTCTTTTTTAAACTTTGGTAATGTAACATATTTGAGGAAAAATATCTTCAAAACTCTTACATACTTTCAAATATAGGCTTCACATTTGTAGTTTTAAAAACAACATATGACTTTGCGTTGTGAAATCGCTCTACAACAATTGCACTAAATAGTACTTCCGACACATATTAAGACCAATTTAGGGTCAATGGAAATAAGTTATTTTCCTTTAAAGAGTTTCCTGCTGATGGTCATTAATAGAAAGCGGCACACTGGTAGATGCCATCTGAAAAGGATGCTACCTTGTGTGGTAAATGTATCTTTCATTTAATGTTATGAATACAAATGTTAGAGCAGAGGCAAAATTGAGTAGTGCGCAACTTACAGGGGTTAATGTACATCTGAGAACGTTTTTTTGGAAGTGCACAGTGGTAATGGAAATATATATATATGTATATATATATATATATATATATATATATATATATATATATATATATATATATATATATATATATATATATATATATATATATATATATATATATATATATATATATATATATATATATATATATATATATATATATATATATATATATATATATATATATATATATATATATATATATATATATATATATATATATATATATATATATATATATATATACATATATGTATATATATATATATATATATATATATATATATATATATATATATATATATATATATATATATATATATATATATATATATATGTCTGTGTGTGTGTATTTACATATATCAACATATATGGGCCCTGAGCTGGGTGTTTTCAAATTTACTGAGTCACAATTATGCAAGATGGGAAGGGTTACCGAAATGACTAAAGTTGTAAACGACAACAATCACCTAACATAACAAATACAAAGAATCTGGCATCTCAAATTCAAGGAAACGAATGATACTGGTTATCTATTATGTTCTTTAGAAATAGAAGCACTTAATAAGATATTACTACACTTTTTTTTTTTTTAGCTCGATAAGGCTTTGATAAAAGTGGTTTGAGGTTCGCAATTCATCTGTTACCTTTTGCCTGGTATATAGGAAACAGTGTAAGCAAAATCTGATTAACACGGGCCAATAACGTCATAAAAACGCCGATATTACAGTTATATTCTTTGATGATAAGTATTGTGTCACCGTTGACACGTAGTAATGAAATATGCAGTTGGATTCATTTGCATGTGTATTTACGAATTGTTATTGAAATTATATTTACGCGATATATAAATGTTTGTCCTTTTTCCTTTAGAAATGCAGTATATGCTTTATTCTTATTTAGTTAGCAGGGTCGATTTGGTACCAACTACCCGATTTATATTATCTACTAGTTGTAGGCTACAGCGAGAAATGTAATGATCCTCACTATGTGAACAAAGGTAATAATTTTCCCTTTTTTATAAATAATACTAAGAACTTCTTGCTTTGTAAGTGAGTTGAAAAAATCTACATTGTAAAATAAGAATGTTGATAATTCAGATTTCTTACCTATCTTAACAGGAAAATAATGATGTAATGAAAACTGTTTTCCTTGAAATGGATACTTTACTGAATGTATTTTCTCTTTAAGAGTTAAAAACAATTGCTGATAAGAATTTGAAAATATTCAGAAGCTTTATCATCTTTTCCCGGGGTTTCAAAAATTCTTGAATAAACTACATTTTTCATTGAGAACTTTTCTTCCATTCAGGATGACCGGACGAAAACATGTCCTTAATTAATCAGACATGAATGAAATATAAAAAGAAAGGAGAATAAAAAGGGGGGATAGAATATGGTGAGTCAGAGACTTCCAAAGGGCAGATCTATGTAGAATGAAGCAAGTTCACACACACACACACACACACACACACACACACACACACACACACACGCTTACGCTCAGAATATATAAGAGAAAGATCAGTGGGAGAAGAGTGCATTACACATTCTCTCCTTCAGTGTCCTGGTCAAAATATCAACTGCTGTGCAGTGCGTCTGCAGCTTCCCTGTGACATACTGCATCCAATTGTAAACCTCTTCTTTGCCTCCAGTCTCACTCTCTTGTTTCAGTCTTGCTTCCAACACCTCCAACTATTCCTTGTTAATATAACTACTGGATTATCTCGTGGCTTCACATTTCGATCTTTGTACTTCATCTCCTTTACTTTCTGGATCTCTTGATCTTCCAGTCCAACCACTCCAATTCCCTTTTCACACTCTTATACGCTTAATGACCACAAGCACGCTCAAGCGCTTGGACTGACAGACTAAAGTTCATGAAATAAAATCCAATCATATCGGAAGAAGAAAGATCTAAAGATTAGCAAGTGTGAGGTGATTAATCAGGCGTATTGGTTTTTACAGTCCAATTAAGATTGTTCACAAAGGACAAATATTTGTTTTTATAAAAAAAAAAAATATTCCAACCAGGGACAAACAAGACTAATGTAAAGTTTTCGTGGTTAGCAAAAAAAAAAAAAAAAAAAAACTTACGACATTGAAACCATTACCCAAAATATTTACAGACTTCTTCAGTTTGCACCGACTTCTCTCCATGACTTGTGTTAAGAGTCATGAACAGCTAGATTTTTTATATATGTGAAAGACAGATCGCTATTTTCATCTGACGAAATCAATGAAGTGGTAGGGAGACTTAAATGAAAATTAGATAAACAGTAGCTTGTAGACACGAATCTTGGCCAGAGTATGGCATACCATGATAGATGTAAAAAGGGCAATCGCGACTGCGCACGTAAAAAAGGGCAATCGCGACTGCGCACGAACAACAAAATCATCGCCAAAAGCACAAGTAAAAAAAAAAAAAATAACTACTTCGGAAGAGAGCTGCAGTTGCTCTGTCACCTCTGTTAGGAGGAAAGCTCTTTCTCACAGCTTAAGATGATCGAAAGTGCCACCGAAGTTACAGAAAAGGAAATGAACAAGAAATCAATATAATCAACATTCGTCGGCATAATGCTTATTTCAAACAAATGCCTGAAATAATAATGTGGCTATCTTTAATATGTATTTGAGATATTTCACAGAAGTCAATATCCTTTTTACCTCAAAACCACCCTTGCGTATTTTAGTAAATATCTGTAATTAAGAATGTTACACTTTACGACCCAAAATTCTATCAAAGGCACTTGGCAATTCCCCAGCATTGATTTTTTTAATTGTTGAGGAATAAAACGTTTCTAAATAATCTTACATTTTATGGACTTTCCGAAAAGAAAAATAATGAGATGAAAACAAAATTCACAAAGCCTTTTTGCCAATTTGTGAAAAAGGGCGTCACGTAATTTCGAGAGTTATGAATATTCCATGCGCCTGTTTTGAATGAAATTTGAATTTCATTTGAGTAATGTCGTCCGTTTTGTCATTCTTTCCTTTTCATGCCTTACGACTATCAAAGAGAACGCCAGCAATGTCAACAATTAGGGATTTTTCCCTCAATAGCTACACATTTTCGTCCCACCTTGTTTTCACTTTGCAAGTTTTTCCGCTGTTCCCTTTTTCCAAATTGGCTTTTCCGCTAACCAATCTCGACTTTCACGAAGTAAATTATTTGCTAGTTTTGTATGGAAATGTAGTTCATTCTTATGAATGTTCACAGAAATTATTTGCACGCCATTAAATTGGTAAATATTTGTATATTTGATTTCTAACTAATTTTCATTACTTTTCGAAAAATTCAATGGAACCTTTTGATTTTTTATCCTAAAACAAAACTGTTTCCTTCGTATCCTTACTGATCTGGCTATTTATGCTGGAGGAGAAAAATCGGTCAACATGTAAAAATAGGTCAACTTTATAATCAAGGATTTATTATATATGTATAATCCCGTAAAGGTTATCTGAATATAGATACCGAAAAACAATGAACGATGACAAAAATTAAATCAAACCATTATGCATGCATACGCATGTGCAATGCAAAAGTACTGTTAAGGGACTTGAACTGTTATAGCAACTTCTGCTCATATGAAGCTTTCATAATCAAGAGAGATTTATTTTTTATTGAACTAATTTCCTTATTTTACTTTCTTCACCAACTACAAGCCAATATCCCCTTAATATTGTTTTGACCAGTGCCAAATACTGTCATTTCATTTGTTTTGCCATAAACTGAATATGAATGTCAAGCACCCGTCTAACTCAGAAGGTAGCTTTTGTCAGCTGACAATTCTTGTTCTCCTCTGTTAATCGATAATTGACGATTGATCTGCCATGTGATCTACTTTACCCAGCACCCTTATCATCTTAGCTCACTCTACATTTTGTCTACCACCACCCACCGAGTCGATACTGTGAACGCTCGAGTCTTACCTAACTGGCTTATTACCCACATCTTGCCCAGAGCAAAAAAGACAGGTAGCTGCTGTTTTTAGACAGCCACAAGGTCGTGACAACGTGTCTTCTTATGTTCGTATCTCCAATGACCCCACGGTAAAGAGCGTCATTACCGAATTAAACTTACCCACGTTATGACCCTAATTCAGTAACCATAACAGACTGTCTCCAAAAGAGCCAGACCGCTTCTGAAGGCCTGGTGGTAGGTAAATCCAACCAGATTTACCTAACTTGAACAAAGCCTGAGAAAATCTTATAACTGATAATCTGAGCCATACTAATACTGGGTCTTACAATAGGGAAACGGTACTTAATGAGTCTCATAATTAATTAAATTATTTCAAAATAACTTCACAAATCAATGTTGGTAGAGAAGGTTTAATACCAAATTTAATTTAAAGGTAAAACTTATTTGATTCCTGATTTGTATTCCATGGTTGTTGTAATGACCCGGCTAATATAATGCTCGGTTATACAAAATGTCTGGTGTAGATTATAAAGCTTTTCAATTCTCTGGTCTAAGAAAAAATAAGCGGTAGAAGTCGTTTTAATCTGAAGTTAGACAGTCATACAGAGAGAGAGAGAGAGAGAGAGAGAGAGAGAGAGAGAGAGAGAGAGAGAGAGAAATCTAATACAGTCATTAGCTCTAGCAATGCAATCATGCTTTCAGTCCTAATGTTGATGGAGAAATAAAAACCGCTGGTTTTGTAATTAGTTCGCCCTCTCTGAGTTAATAGTCCAGCCATTATTCCAAGAATATGATTTCGTCTTATGATTCTCTTTTAATTACATATTTTGTTATTGCTTAAAATTCTCATGTCGTACTTATATCCATTACTTTCTACACAATTTTGACACGCCCAGGTTTGTTCAACAAA
>NC_089769.1:24717083-24742083 GCF_040412425.1 Macrobrachium rosenbergii
AATTTTCTTAAGGACATTTTCTCCTTTCGAAATAACAGGACCATATAAAATGACGTAGACCTATAATGTCCTATGTCTTTTGGTCGGTTTACACAGCTTATGACGTTTGGATTATAGGTATATCCCTATCTTATATATAGCCGTTTCATTGTGGTTCTTGTTGCGGCTATTCTTGTTTTTGTTGCTGCTGTTGTGGTGCTTGTAGTGTCTTCGAAAAATTTTCATGTTGTAACCTAACATTGCAGAATAAACATAAACCTATTCATACAATACTGGTGTAAAGAATTATCTGCCTACTATTGGTAACTGAAATTATGTAATTCGTTTTAATTAAAAGTAATCGAGATCTTTGTGAATATAGTTTGCGCTAGAATATTCTCCTAACAACAGAGAGAGAGAGAGAGAGAGAGAGAGAGAGAGAGAGAGAGAGAGAGAGAGAGAGAGAGAGAATTTACTGACTCTTATGTATCCTTTTGTCCAACAGGGTAATCTACAAGAATGCCCCCAAAAGCAAATGAATCATGGGCTACTCGCAGACTAGCTTGGATCATCTCATACATAACTTTTTCAGCTATCACTTTTTTTTTTTTATTTCGTTAAGTATCTTAAAATGCCTTCCTACCATAGCCTTTATTTTCATAGAAATGCTACAGCAACCTTATATTTACTCATCACAGTAATATAATTTGTTATCCCTTTGGTAAATATATTTTTAAAATATAATTCATTGCGAGCAATTAGATAGTTGTGTCTGAGGCTGAGTCAGCCCTATGATTGGCCTACGTGTGCCATCGGCTACATGCCCACAAATTTTACTTTTATTTTCTGTGGCATAAGCGGATTTACATTTACTATGGCCATCGACGCAAGTACACATGTATGTGTAAATGCACATGCTGATACGTGTACACTTCACCGTATGCACATACATTATAAATAGTGGGGTTAGGGTTACCATATTAATTAAAAGCTACTCTGTTTCCAACAGATCCGGGTGGAAAACTATTTGCAATAGGAAATTGACGCATGGGCCCATGCCCTATCATTGCCTCAAAATAAAAGAAATTGACGTGTAGGCCTATGCCCTGTCACTGCCACGAAATATAAGAATTTGATATGTAGGCCTCATTTTACATGATATATATATATATATATATATATATATATATATATATATATATATATATATATATATGTATATATATACATATATATATACATATATATATATATAAAAAATTATATATATATATATATATATATATATATATATATATATATATATATAATAAATATATACACACACACACATATATATATATATATATATATATATATATATATATATAATATACATATATATATATATATATATATATATATATATATATATATATATATATATATATATATATATATATATATATATATATATTAAGAATATTCTCTCCTACGACACCTTCAGGCAATAATTTAAAGTAAAACTAAGTAATTCAATAAGGTGAATTTAGTATGATTCACTGTGAGCAAATTCGCCCCTAAAACCTCTCACCACTGCCTTTTGGGGGAGAAAACCCCTTTAACCCCCTTTCTTGTCCAAAGTGCTGTGAGAAATCCCTAAATTACAGGTGCGGACACGACAAGAGCTAATCGTTGCCTGAAGCAGGTCAGCTGGAGGGCTGACCACGTGCGTTCCGCCATTTTGAAATTGGAGCCAAGCGGTCCACAGTTCCGTGTGGGCAGAGTGATCACAACACCATCTAGGAGGAGAAAGCCATAACTTCCGAAGCTATAAAGGGCCCTGGAGAGAGGAGCTTGCTCGCAGAATTGCTGGCGCGGACACAGATAACAGAGCTCCGTCCCCTGCTCCATTTAACTGCTTATTTCCGACACGTGGCGGGCGGTATCCAAATTAACTTTTGACTTGAATTAATTCGCTTGCCCTCCCCCTCGCTGGCCCTCATAAGGGAACTTCAGCTCTTAACGAAAGGTAATGTACCAGGATTTAAGGTTTTTCGTCAGCCACGTTCCCTATTCTACATAATTACAGTGACACCTGTATTGCTTTATACTTTGTGCTGTTAAATTTGCAAATCATTTACGAGAAGTGTAACGTAAACGTATGCTATTCGAGTGGCTGGAATCGAGTTCAGTCTAAGGCATCTTCAATGCAATTCCTCGATTTCCTCATTAAAGTGCTAGTTCCGGTTCAGTAACCGTAAGTGTTTCGACTGTGGATCTGCGTGTCACCTTTCGTGCGTAGCAGCCCTCGCTACTTGTTTATCAACAACCTTTGAATATACTCCCTCCAGGAAATTCCCCGTCATTTGCTCTCACCTCATTACCCCAGAATTGCGCTACCACTCTTCTGATGTGTTTTCTTTTGTAAATATAATGAATTAAGTTAAACCCCAGAGTTTACCTAATCACCTCCCCCTGAAGTAGCCTTTCAGGCGAATTCTGTTGTTTGTAATTTTAGCTCTCCCCAAGGCCAGATTCCAGATTTTTGCGGTAATTTAGGTAAGCTGCGTATCATCCTAGTATACCCCATATATATATATATATATATATATATATATATATATATATATATATATATATATATATATATATATATATATATAATCAAACACACAATCACGTGTGGAACAGAAATAAATTTCTGACTCACATCAGGATCAGAACAGGTCTTTCAAATGAAAGGCCTAGTGGGCAACGCCCTTGCCTTTCATTTGAAAGACCTGGGTTTGATCCTGATGTGAATCAGAAATTTATAGATATATATATATATATATATATATATATATATATATATATATATATATATATATATATATATATATATATATATATATATATATATATATATATATATATATATATATATATATATATATATATATATATATATATATATATATATATATATATATATATATATATATATATATATATATATATATATATATATATATATATATATATATATATATATATATATATATATATATATATATATATATATATAGCCACCTCTATTGCAAGACTCACACACACACACACACACATGTATAAGATTGTATATATATATATATAAATATATATATATATATAAGTGTGTGTGTGTGTGTGTGTGTGTGTGTGTATATATATACAGCCACCTCTATTGCAAGACTCCATAAGGAGGGAATTCCTGTATATAAGATTGTTAGACCAGCACTGTGAGGAATGGGGCTACAAACCACCCTACAAGACGGAGTTTTAATATATATATATATATATACCTATATATATATATATATATTTTATATATATATATATATATATATAATATTTTATTGATATATGAAGTTTTGATCGTCATCCCGTGATTCATATACAAGCATTAAGCTACAAACGTCCTTTAATATCCAATTCTCCAATATATTTTCATACATGTTACCCACACGGCCAACAAGTGACGTATAAGTTGACACCGATTCCCACCTACAAATCCCCGTCGAACTCAGGTATTTGTATTTAGAATCGATATCAACCCACCTCTGCCATGCTGACCATGTAGTGCGTTTGTCGCACGCAGCCATATTATGAAGTTTTTATCACATCACCGTGATTCATATACAACCATTAAGCTACAAACGTTCTTTAATATCCATTTCGCTCTTCCTTGGAAATAATATATTTTCATATATGTTACCGAAGGGGAATTTTTTAGTTGATAATAAGTTCGTCGTCCCGTGGGCTCGAACCACGGAAGACAAGAACTCAGGACTACAATGACGCTTTTACCCACACGGCCATGAATGTAGATACAAAATATGAATTTTCATCACATTACCGTGACATTTTTTCTATATTCACAGACATTAAGCTACAAGCATCGATTCATACCCAGTTTACTTTATCTCGGGATTATCAGTGATAAACTATTCGGCACTTAGGAGATTCGATTGCTTGACAGACAGTGCAGATCGACGACTTTCGGATGGTAATCATTCGGATGTCAAAGCTAAGGTTTCCTAAGTATGTAGGTTTTATATATCTAATGCCCTTTGGTACATTAAAATTTGGTGCTTGTGGAATGAATTTCTTACCAAGAAAGGATCTAGAAACTTTTGGAAATTGTGTGATAGGAAATGAATTTTAACAAAACTTCCATACTTGGAAAACCTTAGCTTTGAAATATGGAAAAAGCTTTGAAAAATAGTAGGAAAAGCCTATCCAAAGGTACATTTCAAGTTTGTTCTTCATAATAAATTTACAAGTGGCTCCTACCTCATCATCAGTTCCTCGTTGGACGAGTCGGTTCCCTTGTTCTGGTTGTAACACCAGATATATTGCACTCTGCTGAGCATCTGAGTTCAACAGAGTCACACAACCATCACACTCAGTTATTAAAGAGAACTCATACCAACAAAACCATACTTTCACACACCAAGACTGCTAAATCCTGTATTAAGCAAAAGACAAACTGGACCTTCTCGTTACAGATTCTTTTGCATTAGAAGAATAAAACCAGAGCGTGATGGCAATACACTGGCTATTCGACTCTTCATTAAACAGCAATGTGTGTACCTATTTAAAATGCTATCTTTGTAAATATGACATATTTATATACATAAAGAATTAAGACTGTTTAAAATTTCTATATTATTCTGATTGTCTTTTGCTTCAATAAACGTGGCTACTAAGAATTAAGACAATGTTACGTGATGGCTTTGTGGGCTAAGGCGTCACTGTAGTCCTTGAGTTCTTGTCCTCGCTGGTTCGAGCCCACGGGACGAAACTTATTATCAACTAAAAAATTCCTAAGGTAAATATATGAAAATATATTACTTCCGACTAGAGCGAATTTTTAAAGGACGTTTGACTTAATGTTATATATATATATATATATATATATATATATATATATATATATATATATATATATATATATATATATATATATATATATATATATATATATATATATATATATATATATATATATATATATATATATATATAGTTCTCTATATTTAAATGGCCCAAAAAATTATTAATATGACAAACCAGTTGGACAGTTGGTGAGTGAACCGTATTTACCTGAAATATTCAAATGTGGTATAATGATTTTGGAGCTATTGGAAACGATGGCTGTTCTGTGATGAAAAGGCTCATTTCTTGACTGTTTGTAGTTCTCGTCAACTTGCACGTGTGTAAGGTGGGAGTATCCGCGGGAACGCCTTGCTTGGGAATGGGTCTTAGCATTAATCCATCCTTGGCTTCTGATTTCCAGTGTCTTCCTGACAAATTCACATTAAGATCTTAGTTTGACGAATGATGGTGGATTCCAGAATCTCTCCCTTGCAGATACTTTTGAAAAACAGCTCAGACTCACTCCAATTTATGGCATGACCAGCATCCCTCATATGCACACAAATCCCCGAAATCCCTGAACCATATCTCCCTGATCGTTTAGGATCTTTTAATCTCTGCGAGATGGATCTACCTGTTTCCCCGACGTATGGAATTTTATAGATAATAGTATTTGTTAGGTTTTTATTCAAATATGCCTAAATGAGTGAAACAGCAATGATTTTGGATTATGAAAATGAATGAATTGTGAGCTTTGAAGTGCTTTGTTACTTTTTTTTGATGTTCTGAACGTAAGGAGCTTTATTTTATCATACCATTAATAAAATACAAAAGACTTAAACGATAGAAAAAGATAAAAAATAAATAAATCTCAATCAAATATATCGTAACTCAGACCAAATCAGCTTAGCAATTATTCATTGCACTATAACTATGATTTAACAAGCACACAAATTGTAAGGCCAGAACGAATTCCTCAAATAGTTTCGAGATCATTCTGCACTTTGTCTGAACAGAATAGCGTGGAAAATTGTGCCAGTACTCAATTGAGAGGAAAGTTTCTAATAAAGAAGAAAACATTCCACCTCCCCCGCCACCTCTGCCTCTGGAAAGGATATAAATCTTTGGCGCGTTTGACTATGCTTAGCCACAATTAATTCATGAAGGTTTAAAGAAAATTTTTGTACCAACGAAGGGAATATGGTCAAGGCCCGGATAATACGAGAATATTGGATAATATGATCAAGAATATCAACTATTCAGCATAAAATTATTTATATCCTATTTGGACCGACATTATATGCAGTATATAAGTAATTAATTATTATCTGATTTCAGTTAGCTGCATAACCACCAGTTAGTTAAAATGCACTTTTTCCTCATAGATTTGACATTAATAACACGAAGTATTAAGAATGTGCAGATATTCTTTGGTGTACAAGAAACAATAGTATGATTTAATAACATGATATGATTACAAGGAAAATTTTCCATTATATGATCGTTCTCACAGGTCGGAGGTCCATGGGCTGTATTCAAGAATGAAACATTCACTGTTATCTATCTATCTATCTATCTATCTATCTATCTATATATATATATATATATATATATATATATATATATATATATATATATATATATATACATACTTTTAGGGCATAGTTTTTCTCTAAGACAGTTTTCACTGAAAGCAATTGCTTTTGTGGCATCAATGAGTTTTTTGCCGGAATCTTCATGTCGTCGGAGTTTTTTCTGATTCTCAGGCGTCAGTCTTCGGTGAAGAACACACAGACTTCTTTGTTCCATTTATTGTTTTCTGTCACGACAGCTGTTCTTCCACTCTGTGGCATTTTCAAGTGACTACTGGTTTACAATTTGGATTTATAATAATTTTGTCTCTACATGCGTATGGAAAAGTAGACCTGAGCTGTGATTGGACCAGGGATTAAAGGGATGAACCACTTTTAGGGTCGAAAGGTTTAGGCATAACATAGAAAATATGAAATGGATATTCTGCTGCAGCTACAAAACAATACTTAACAGTTATGTATAAAAGGAAATTTTTTTTTATTTACAAAGTATGGTTATAATGCATATATTATATTTACAAAAATGAAAATATAAAATAAAAATAAAATCATATTTCGAACAACCATCCGCCCATATTCACGTCGACTGAAATACCAGACGGCCTGAGGCAACACCTGTCACAGAGCAAACTGAGAAAAGTTCTACAAAAGATCTAATCATCTGGGTTAGCCAACCCAGCGTCCCTCAGTACATCACCAACGATAGCGGGGCTAATTTCCCGTCAGCCCTATGGAGCTCCCTCGCTGCCAGTCTCGGGACAAAGTTAAACCGTACGACAGCCTACAACCCACAAGCCAATGTTATGGTCAAGCGATCCCATCCTTAACTTAAAGCAGCGCCAGATGTTAAGACGGCAGGTGGAGGAAGGAGTTGCCATGGACATTATTAGCATTGACAACAGTCCCACAGGCAGCGCTCAACGCTTCACCCGCTGAGGCACACTATGGACAATCGTAGTTCCTCGTTGGACGGGTCGGCACCGTTCTCGGATAGCACTTTGCTGGCCCACATTCGAGTCTCCGACCGGCCAATGAAGAATTAAAGGAATTTATTTCTGATGGTAGAAATTCATTTCTCGCTGTAATGTGGTTCGGATTCCACAATAAGCTGTAGATCCCATTGCTAGGTAACCAATTGGTTCTTAGCAACGTAAAATAAAATCTAATCCTTCGGGCCAGCCCTAGGAGAGCTGTTAATCAGCTCAGTGGTCTGGTTAAACTAAGGTATACTTTTTTTTATGGACAGTCGTTAGCAATACCCTCAAGACCCAAATGAACCCACCACCACCTCCGATGCCTGAAGAGCAGTAGAAAAAATGATGCCAGTAAGAAACCTTATGACGCTCCCACAGAACGCAAGCGTCCAAAATATGCGCTTGTCAGGATAGATTCACACAGATCCCCCGCTCTACCCAGCTTACTCAGGACCTCATCACATCCTGCAGCACAAACAGGTGCTACAAGATGTCGTTAGATGGAAGAATTACCTGGATCTCAGTAGAAAGACTAAAACCAGCATACATTCCGGAGGGTGAGTCATCTCCCCGAGCCCTTTTTTTTGTTGGGGGAGTACTGTAAGGCCCTCTGTCAGGCCCTCCTGGCGATCACCACCCACAACAAAACACGACCCCCGTTGAACGTCGGGTTTCCCCAGAAAACGCAAATCGATGACTGATGGCTGAATCAGTGATTTTTATGTATTTTCAGGAACTACAATATTTTATTTGTAAAACAAAAAAAATAACCACGAATGTAAAACGTGTCAAGCTTTCAAGTCATATGTATTAGAGAACTATTCTCATGTGCGACAAAGAATGATTAGGTATTTTTCAGGTGTGAGAAAACACAACTGATCATAAAATTATGCCCTTCTTATTCTCATGTCCTACACTGCTTTTCCGCTCACGGAAACCAGAGTCTTGTCAGAGTTCTGTGATAATGATTCTGTTAGTAGATAACCATGTCTCTGTCTACACTCACATCCTAAACTCCAGTAAACTACTTCTCTGGGTACCTTGCTAAAAGCCTTTTCTAGGTCAACAAAACACCAGTACAGTTTCCTGCCACCCTCCAAAAATTTTTCCTGCACCTGTCTTCCAATAAAAACGTATCTATTGTGCTTTTCCTAGCCAGAAATCCAAACTGCATTTCGTGGTTGTTAACAATTTTGCGCAGTTTGCTCTCGATCACTCTTTCCAATATTTTAAGAGAGTATTTCAAAAGCTTTATTCCTCTATATTTTCATATTACCTAATATTACCTTTCTGTTTACAGGTGCACATCGTTTCACTCTCCTCCATGTCAAAAGGCTTTCTTTCTGTATTTTTTTTTTTGTCCAAAGCTCTTATCATTTCCCTGACTACTCTACTCCTGGTGACCCACTGCTTTATTATTCTTCATGTTCTGAATGCCACCCTTCACATCTGTTCGCTGAGTTCTTCTAATGGCCCGATGATGGGGATAGCTTACTCCTATACATTCAGAGGTTCTTCAAAGTATTCTTTCCACCTTACTACATCCTCATCCTCAATCAGTATCTAGTATATTACCAATTATTATCCTTTATATATATATATACATATCATACGAATTATGCATCTTCCCACTTCCTCAGATATTAAAACATTACAATGAATGTTTGTCAGCCCTAAGAAAAAGACAAATATACAGATAGATAGACAGATAGATAAAGAGAGAGAGAGAGAGAGAGAGAGAGAGAGAGAGAGAGAGAGAGAGAGAGAGAGAGAGAGAGAGAGAGAGAGAATTTATCCTTTTAATAACTGGCTCACGCCCTATCATTAAGAGGTTCCCCACGACACTGATGATGAAATTAAAGCTTTAAGCTCAGGGCGCACTCGGCACTCCTTGGCACTGATGTAACTATTCCCATGCAAAGAACAGATTCTCTGCCTTCATAACAACTGCAGATTTTAAACTCTTTTCCCTTTTCTCCCCACAGCAGAGACTTTTTCAAAGTAAAATAATTTATTTTTTTTAATATTGAATGAGAACGGTGATAAGACAATCTATCGTGTCAAATGTTTATCACATGGTAAAAGATATAACTTAAAGCATAGGTGTGAAATTAGCTGTTCATGCATTATGTGTATGTATGTACGTATGTACACACACACACACACACACACACACACATATTATATATATATATATATATATATATATATATATATATATATATATATATATATATATATATATATAGACTGAGGGTACATAAAGTCTGTTTACACTGACCTCAATCTTGATATATCTGACTGATTTGCTGTCCTCTCTTTATATATATATATATATATATATATATATATATATATATATATATATATATATATATATATATATATATATATATTATATATATATATATATATATATATATATATATATATATATATATATATATATATATATATATATATATATATATATATATATATATATATATATATATATATATATATATATATATATATATATATATATATATATATATATATATATATATATATATATATATATATATATATATATATATATATATATATATATATATATATATATATATATATATACCCAGGTGTTTCTGAAATTAGAGCCCTCCACAGAGCAAATGGAAAGTTATGAAGTTTTCTGCTACATCCTATCTCCAAGTACATTATTTTAAATTTCTATTAAGTTATTTTTCATTTTACATTTCTTGTATTTTCAGACTAAGTGATGGAGTTAGATACAGCCATGGCTAATGACTCGGAGGAAATCAGATGGGTTGACCGAATCCGGGCTATAACCTTCAGAGAGGCCAGGGATGCTGGCACATCCTTCATTTCACGTTCCTGGATAGCTAAATACATTAAAAGAGATGAATTCTTTGTTAAAAGAAACTTGAACAAAAATCCATATGACTGTCATCGCGAAAAGAGGAGAATCTTGGAAGGCCTGAAGTCCTTTCTCAGGAGTCAAAAGACATCATAGCTGAGGCAGTGGGTAGACCAAGAAAGTCTTTACGTAAATTGGCGCTTGAACTAGAAACAAAAAGGGGAAAGAAGAGAAGTTATAGTGCTGTATATCGTGAGTTGAAAAAATCTGGTATCAAGCCATTTCATGTTATCAGCAAGCCCAACATCACTCAGCAACAGAGAGATGACCGTGCATGGTTTTGTGGTTCATTTCTTAAAGATTGGGATGAAGCTGACTTTCTCCATGTTGCCACATCAGATGAATTCTTCATTTACACAGTCAGGAAGCCAAATCATAAAAATGACATCATTTGGGCTGCAAAGTTGGATGATATCAGCGATGATGTGTGCTATCGCCAAGTTGTGAAATTTCCTGAATGTTTGGGAATTTTTCTCTGTTTCACAGCCAAATGGTTAATGTGGATCATCAAAGAAAAAGGACAGTCATGGAATGGTGAATACTTCAGAGAAACTGTGCTTACTGGTGGAGTATTTCCTTTCCTCAAAGATCCTGAAAATGTGTTATCTGTTGAAGAAGTCACATTTTTGCATGATAAGGCACCATGTTTCAAGATTTCAGACACAGGAGCTGCTTCGAAACAGTGGTATCGATTTCTTCTCATCAAGTGAATTTCCAGCTAGCTCCCCTGACCTTAATGGGTGTGAAAACATTGGTAGTATCTTTAAGGATCATGTTGAAGTGCACACAGTGAACTATGATGGTATACCAAGCATCGACGACCTGCGAAGAGAGGTGACTGAAGTGCTCAGGGAAATGGAGTTTGAGTCTCAGCTTTTTTGTGATTTGCTGAAATCATACCTCTCAAGAATCCAGGCTGTGGTACAGGCAGATGGAGGCCACACAAAATATTAAATACTCAAAGAGAAACTTAAATAAATACCTGTTCTGAATTACTTTTGTTTTTGTCCATATCAATTTTAGTTTATGCTGTAGAGGGGGGCTCTAATTTCAGAAACACCCTGTATATATATATATATATATATATATATATATATATATATATATATATATATATATATATATATATATATATATATATATATATATATATATATATATATATATATATATATACATATATACATATATATATATATATATATATATATATATATATATATATATATATATATATATATATATATATATATACATATACATATACATATATATATATATATATATATATATATATATATATATATATATACATATTCATATAATACATATACATATATATATATATATATATATATATATATATATATATATATATATATATATATATATAGAGAGAGAGAGAGAGAGAGAGAGAGAGAGAGAGAGACAGACAGACAGACAGACAGACAGACAGAGAGAGAGAATGTGTGTCTTTGTGTGTGTGTGTGTGTGTGTGTGTGTGTGTGTGAGCGTATGCGTTCGTGCACTGTTTTATAAACATTAATCTAGGGTGGCACGCTGTAATGTTCTGGAAAGAACTAATTTATTTGTGTAAGTAAATAACTATGCATTTATAATGAACACGCGCAGGAAACTAATTACCAAAAATAGCTTTGGGAAAGAAAACACAATATAATTTTCCAAATTCTGGCCAAAACAGATTGGAAAAGAAAGAAAATTATAAGATTTTTCCAGTGGATTTCATAAATGCTGTTTGTTTTGGAGGTAACCCAAAATAACATTAGACAGCAATGATTAAATCCAAGGGGGAATTGTGATTTTTCGCTGGAGAGGGACAGAAAGAATTCTCGATTTTCCAGTAAAAATTTCAAAAGGAAAAGTTCCAAAACAGCGCAGATCCAAAGCAAAAATGATTTCCCACTTCAAGAGAGCCCCAGAAAACGAGAGCAAAAACTCTAAATAGGTTAAGCTGTTGCTAGACTTACCACAAGGGTATTGGCAGAACAATCACACAGAAGCTCAGTAGCGAACGAGTTTTTCTTTTCCCTTTTTCGTTTTTTTTAACTTCGATTTTCTATATAATGAGAAGCAAAACGACTTCGAAAACATAAGTATTTAGCCCTCAAAAATTCGACGGCTGCAACACCTTGATTGAGTTGTCACTTTCTTTCTTTAGATAGTCGCCTGAGGCCTGATGTGACCCTGTGGAATCTTTAAAATCAATAGAAATGTCAGTTTCAACAATAAAGGTGAGGCTTATAATTGGCTTAAAGATAAATGTAGCCGGTAAAAATCCATGACAAAGTTATTCCTCTGCAAATCAATTCTCATTCGGAATGTTAGCGATTTCTCTCAAAATGCATCAGTGATCTTTCAGTACGACTCTGCACCGTCTTTGTGCTTAAAGTTAATTCATGTTTACGGTGAGTTTTTCGTATTTATTCATTTAATGTTTTCGTGTTTGTTAGTCACTGCGTCAGCATTAGCGTCCTGAATCTTTCCCTTTTAATCAGAGTCTGATAAACTACGATCTTATGCCAATTAGTATTTTGATTGACTTATACATTTAAAACTGATTCTTTACTTCTTTAGACTTATCTAAGCAAGAAAACTCATAATCATTGCAAAGTAGGGTAAGTAAGAAGATTTAGCTGATTTTAATAATTCGTTTTCATTGTGACTCTTGGCATTTCTTCACTAAGAATCAACTTACCAATTGATGTTCAAAAGTGAAGATTTACTGCAGCTGCGACCAAAAATTAAGATAATGATTTATTTTCATTCAAAAAAGCGGATGACTTGATCTTGGCATTTCTTCACTTATAAGAATCAACTTCATGAGACCAACAGTTCCTTGAGTTACTGCAGCTGCGACCAAAAATTAAGATCCATTAATTGACCATGGCAAACTGGAGCCAGTTTCATAACCAAAAAGTTTCCTATCAGTAATAACATAAACCGCGATTACATATTATGATTTTACAAATTTTCCGTTGAATGAAATATAAGCTTTCTTCTTATAACCAGCTTTCAGGTTGTCATTATGATGAGACACTTTATCTTCCCGAAGCTTTGGAGCCAGCAGTTGTGTAAATTCTTCTTACCAAAGAAAGATGAAAGCTTACAAAATCCAATTACACTCTCATTAGAGCATTAGCGGCACTAATTTCCATTTCGAATTCCCTGTTCCATAGGCTAATTGTAACTTAATTACCGGATAATTAGCAATTTAGGCTTTTATTACTAGGGAAAGCTGCACGACAAGTACAGCACACCATTTATGATAGCTATATGTAAGAGCCTCAAAGCGTGACAGGCGATTTCAGTAAGACGGCTGCATAAACCGGTATTGTTATTTAGAAAAAAGAAACAGCTCCGACAATGTAATCAAATGACGAATAATATGCTGCCTATTCCAGTTAACGCCAAGTAGCATTTTTACACTGATTATATTACCGCAATATCGCTCGACCTATTATTACTGAGTACCTAACAACAATAGTTCCTCGCTGGGTGAGCGGCTTCCGTTCTCAACTACCACTCTGTTGGTCGTGAGTTCGAATCTCCGACCAGCCAGTGAAGAACAAGAGGAATTTGTTTCTGGTGATAGAAATTAATTTCTCGCTATAATGTGGTTCGGATTCCACAATAAGCTGTAGGTCCTGTTGCTAGGTAACCAATTGGTTCTTAGCCACGTAAAAATAAATCTAATCCTTCGGGCCAGCCCTAGGAGAGCTGTTAATCAGCTCAGTGGTCTGGTTAAACTAAGATATACTTAACCTAACAACAATAACCTGTCAGTAACGACACAGTTGCCTACGATGTTGTAGTGACCACGAGCGCACGCACATACATGCACACACATATATATATGTATATATATTAATATATATAAATGTATATATATATGTGTGTGTGTGGAATCCTTTCTCTTTAACACTTTCGCTATTTCACTGGACTCTCTTATCTTTCATACAATGCAATTGCAACTACTTTCATTAATAACGCTACTGAGACAGGCTTTGCCGCAAAGACAGATTTCTCTCAGACCCCTACAGAAGTTGAGTGATATGTGTTTTTTTAATACTGCAATAACCTCCTACAAAATTCCAAAAGAAACTTAATAGTTTTTAAACCTCTTCAGTATCAGTCATTCTTATCTCTGTCGTCAAAATGTTATAAAATATAATAAACAATTAAAACATGCGCCGGAGTTTCTTCGGCGCAATCGAGTTTTCTGTACAGTGCTGTATAAACTCCCAGCCACGGCCCATGAAGCTCTCAGCCACGGACCATGAAACTTTCAGCCACGGCCCAGTGGTGGCCTGTGTTGTTGGCACCTGTAGCATTGCCAGACGCACGATCAAGGCTAACTTTATCCTTCCTTAAATAAAAAACTACTGATGCTAGAGAGCTGCAATTTGGTATGTTTGATGATTGGAGGATGGATGATCAACATAACAATTTACAGCCCTCTAACCTCAGTAGGTTTTAAGATCGGAGGAGGGTGGACAGAAAAAGTGCGGACGGACAGACAAATAGCCATCTCAATAGCTTTCTTTCCTTCTGTCCTCTAACTCAGTACTTTTTTCATTCGATAAATGGATTAAATGTTTTCCACTGCAAATGTAAAAACCTCCACAAAAGTAAAGAATGGTCAACTGACATTTCAAAGGAAAAACTTCTGTAGGCCTTTGGAAGAATTTCATTACTGCAAACACTATGTCAATATTGTTATTAATGAAAGTAGTTGGAACTGCATTGTATGAAAGAAGATAAGAAAGTTCAGTGACGCAGCAAAAGTTTTAAAGAGAAAGGATTCATTACCTGAATAATACTTAAACTGGTGATGACATACCTTTGAACGGCGGAGTAAATATACAGTCGGGCCTTAACTTCCCGCGTAGTTGCTTAATTTGGCTTGAAAGTTAATTTACCCGTGGATTCCTTAATTATTTTCCATTTCAGTTAAGAAAATGAAGATGGCATTTCTGCCTGTAAAAAGTGTGTTTTAACTTTGTTCATTATTATACTGCCGTTATTCAGAATAAAAAAAGAACAAAATCATCGTCTGTTATCTCAATAGAAATAGCAGATTCCCAAAAGCAAACTTTCCTGTGAATCAGTTTGGTTTCATAACTAGTAGAACAGAAGAACGTGAATAAGTTCAGTTTCAAAATTAGTGAAGCATGAAGATATAAAGGAATTTCAGAGGCTGCATTTATTAAATGTTAATGATCGCGATTTCTTATTAAGTCAAGAATTTTTTTATGTTCAGTTTTTGGGGGTGATATTTTCTGGTTTTCGGTTCACGCGTTCATCAGTGTGCTCAATTACTAGAGTATTTGGAAATTGTAGAAATATAGCAACTTATTCTCGACATACGAGTAAGCTTACAAAACACGGCTTTCTTATCAACAGTCTCCGATTATCACTGATAAATAGTGAGAGAGAAGTGCCCAGGGGGATTTTATCGCATTTCTCAGAAACGGGTTTGAATATCTAGCGATACAATCGAAATGCCAAAAATATTTTGTGCCTTTACGCATTACTTTGCTGAGTTCGGATTGTTTCAAGATCTCCGTCGCATTTCGGCTGTTGATTAGATTCACCCCATTTCTGTGGCGAACTTGAGCCATTTGTTATTAATAAATGATGAGGTACTTGTAAGCGCTCTATCAACGAGCTAAGCATATTCATTTTTTTATTGTTTTCTCCATTCTTTTCGATTTTCCATCCATTTTTGGAGAAATGCTAGTCGTTTCTCTCTCCCTTTCTCTCTCTCTCTCTCTCTCCTGTTTCTGTCCTCCTCCTCGTCATCTAAAGTTGTGGAATAATCAGAAAAGGAGAACTGAGAAGTGGTTCGTAATAAAGTCAATTCATGATTCACCAAAGTTTGATTATCATCATCATCACCAGTCAAATAGAGTAGCGATTAAATCAGTTTTTTCAATTGTTTACGGAGCAGCCTATCATATAAAGGAGATCTCATTATTTCAAAATGAAACATAACTCACTTTACATGATTAATTCGCCCTTGACCTGTTTAGTGTACATGGATAATGACATGCATGTCATTATCCATATTAATTCTATGTATACATAAATACAGTCTGCTGATTCAATGCCGCTCTCTCTCTCTCTCTTTCTCTCTCTGTTTTGCAATAAGCCTTTTGCTCTCTGGATGGGTGGCGTCAAGCGGAGACAGCTTTCCAGCTGTTTCTCAGCAAGCTTGTAAGGAAGGCATTGCTATCTCCAAGACCTCTCTCCCCGATACCAGCAGACGCTGGAACTCATTTACACTAGGACAGACTTGTGAGTGGCAGGCCGTGAGAAATTCACTGACCAGTCAAGCAAAACCAACCTGTGCACCATTTAGCAATATCTCCCAGTTTTGTTGGTTGCACTTTCCAATGATACAATCGAACGCACACACACACACATGCTCACATATATGTATATACACAGGCACACAGACACACTATATATTTTCACGTATTTTCAATTCTCGCTCTTAGCCAGCCAGATAATATATCGAATTTCTGAACAAAAACGATTCTCAGTTAACTTGTAGGCTAGATTTACTAGCGAGAAAGAAGGTTAACGCCCTGTTTTGATCCCATGTAGAGGAAACCCCCACATCACCTGACCTGGGGTAGGACTATAGCACCCCCTTTGCCCCCTAATCACGTGTTCAGTAGCTGATACCCGTCCGTTAGTGTATAGGTCCGAATCCAGGCTGTAGGTAGACTAGGAGCTTAACCTGTAAGTACCTAACCATAAGACCTATTTTCCTACACCCTTTTTGCTGGCGGTGTGACTAATTTGCAGGATGACTGACCTCCGCAACGGAAGCAAACTACCCGGGAAGCGTCTTGCCTCTGGAAAACAATGCTGCTACTCGGAACCCAGCCAGCGACATGTAAAGTCGTACTCCTCTTCAGCCCTTTTTTCTCCTGAAGAGGCTAAGAAGCATCGGAACGGCAAGTTCTGCTTGTTGAGCGCGAACATCCACAGGTCTAAAGGGTCCTCGCTACTATCCTGCTCAGTCGACCCAGCCTTATGAACTCAAATCATCTTAAAAGTACTGCCATTTCCAATAAACGCAAGAATTCCCTGGTCCGCAGTCCGGGACACTAATCTGTTCCCACTTTTAGTTGCACACAAGAGAGCCGGATCATTCAAGACGAATTTACCTCGACATATGCAGAGATTTTCTACGCATTGCCAAGGTGCAGTTTATTAGTTTATTACCAATGATTTCAGTTATCCCCACTTAGCATTAGTAAGACACTGACTTCGTTGTCATATTCATCGACATTTGTATATAGGAGAACTTACAACCAACATTTTCTCCCTTTCTCTCTCTCTCTCTATATATATATATATATATATAATTTTTCTTTTTTATTATATTTATAGGTATATAATAGACATTATATTTTAAGTGCAACATGATTATTTATTCAAGTATAAATGATTTTTCAATTTTAGTTTTCGTCTTTTTTTATGTCTATTTTTAATTATAGACTAAATTATGTTGTAAATGTTATATTCTTAGATGTCTTGAAGATGTCACCATAAGCAAGAAACGTTGACGGTAATATACTGTATGTATATTACGGAATCTGATCTGTGAGTGTTCCTGCGCAGTTCCCCTGCCAACTCTGGTGTCTTTAGATGTGTGGATCATATATATATATATATATATATATATATATATATATATATATATATATATATATATATATAGTATATATATATATATATATATATATATATATATATATATATATATATATATATATATATATATATATTACATATATATATATATATATACATACACACACACATAAACACATATATATATATATATATATATATATATATATATATATATATATATATATATATATATATATATATATATATATATATGAATGTCTTTTCCTGTAATACTACAGTGTAATATGAAAATAAGAAGGCCCATAAAACACTATTTAAACGTTGAAACCATATATTTCAGGCACTTGTTTCTGTGCCCCTGTTCACTGGTAGAATATGGACAGGTGGAAAGTTACAATGGTATATATACAAAAACATGAAGGTGTGGCCTTAGGCCTCCGATGTTAAGGAGGTGGCGTTTCTTAAGAAGGAGAGATTGACCAAATTCCCTAGTGGTTTTTAGCCTCATTAGCTCCCGTTTGGCGATGGATCTGGCGGTCGCGTTTCTTGGGTCATCTTCTTCAAAAATGGGTCCGAGGATTAAGGTGTCAATGGCGTCCGATTTCCAATGTCCTCCTGACAGGTTCATATTGTTGGTTTGATTGATGATAGCAGATTCCAGCATCTTTCTTTTGTACGGACAGCTACTCTTGAAAACCAACTCCGCCCCACTCCAGTTAATGACATGCCCTGTATTTCTAATATGTAGGAAAATTCCCGAACTCTCGAAGCGCAACGTACTGATCTTTTGTGCTCTGTTATTCTTTGCGAGAGCGATCTACCTGTCTCGCCTACATAGATGTCATGACAATTACTACACGGTATCTTGTAAACTCCGGCTTCTTCCCTTTTTGTTATTTAAGTATACGTTAACGAGCGAACTCCCGATGGATTTGGGATAATGGAAAATGAAAGGATTATTAGAACTAAGTTGCTCAGTGGCCTTTTGGATGTTTTCATCGTATGGAAGCTTTATTTTGTTGTTGAAATCTATTTGTCTGTTGTGAGTGGGACCTCTGTAGTATATTTTATTTGCTTTATTAATAGCCCTCTCGATAATGTGTGGTGGATAGAGCAGTTGCGTTAGGTGTTGGCGGATCGTGTTAAATTCTTGATCCAGGTACTCATTTGAACATATCCTAAGTCCTCTGAGGAATAGGTTGCACCCTACCATGATTTTTACGGAGACGTCGTGGTAGCTTAAGAAATGAATGTAGGAGACAGCGAAGTGGGTTTTCTATATACTGTAAATGCATACCTGTTCTGTTTTCTTATGATCAGTACATCTAGGAACGGCAGTTTTCCGTCCTTTTCCCATTCTGTTTTAAATTTTATGGTCGGAACTAGCGAATTTAGCCTATTAAAAATTCATTAAAGTCCCCCAGCTATTGTCCCAGAAAGTAAAGATATCATCTACGTATCTAAGCCAGATCATATTATGGGGTTTGATAGACGACAAAAGTTCTGTTTCGAAATATTCCATGTACAAGTTTGCTAGAAGGGGTGATAGGGACTTCCCATGCTACAGCCAAATTTTTGTTTGTAAAATTACCATTGAAAGAAAACACGTTGTTAGTTCCACAGAGGTTGATAAGTTTTAAAAGTTTTATCTATGCCAAGAGGAAAATGGTCTTCATATGGTTGTAACTTCCTCTCTAAGAAAAACAACACGTCGGCAATCGGGACTTTAGTAAATAATGAATCGACGTCTAGACTGAGCAGTTTGATGTTGTTTGAGGATGTTTAAACTATTAAATTTTTGTATGAAATCTTCTGCATGTTTGACGTGGGAGGATGAGAAGGTTCCTAGAAAGGGTGATAACAAGTCTGCGAGCCATTTTGATAATTTGTACATGAAAGAGCCCTGCTAGATATTATGGGGCGTAAAGGAATCCCCATCTTTATGTGTTTTCGGGAGGCCGTAAAAATAGGGGAGAGAGGGGTTGATTACCTTGAATGTCTCTAGTAATTCTATGTCTTTTTTATTGCCCCCTATGGTTCTAGCTGATTTGTTAAACTGAGCAGCAATATTTGTTGTGGGATCTTTCGTTAATTTGGAGGAATGTGCGGATGGAGTCCTCCAAGACAGAATACAAGCCACACACCAAGACATCTATGTGATTAGAAGAAAAATAAGTGAGCTAGCCACGTCACTTCGCCCCTCATGTGCAGGGATGATGGTATGTACAGATATCTTTCATATTTTGTGCTATCAGGTGCTATTGAGAACAGTGAGTCCCACTCCAGAAATTTGTGCTACAAATTAAAAAGACTGATTAGGAACAGCGTATGGAATAATCTTGGCCTTCCCAATAATGTGCTGAATCTCTCTAACCATCCCCTCACTGCAGAAGAACAGACCGTTTTAAATCTTGGAGTTTCATTCGCTCTAAAACCTGGTCCCGAGAGTAATCTTAATTTCTAGTTGCTTTTGATAAACATTTTGCAAAAACAACTATGACAAGAAAGAGGCATGTCTCAAAGGCATTTTGCTAAATGTCTTGGAGCAAAATAACAACAAAAATTCGCTCCCGAAAAGATTCCAAAATGCATTAGTTAGCTTAAGAAAAAGGGGGATATCATCATCACAAAATCTGACAAAGACGGGAAAATAGTTCTGTTAGACAAGGAGACATACATCAATAAAGTTCAAGAACTTCTAAACGATGCGAGACCTACGACAAATTAACGAAAGATCCCACAACAAATATTGCTGCTCAGTTTAACAAATCAGCTAGAACCATAGGGGGCAATAAAAGACATAGAATTACTAGAGACATTCAAGGTAATCAACCCTCTCTCCCTATTTTTACGGCCTCCTGAAAACACATAAAGATGGGGATTCCTTTACGCCCCATAATATCTAGCAGGGCTCTTTCATGTACAAATTATCAAAATGGCTCGCAGACTTGTTATCACCCTTTCTAGGAACCTTCTCATCCTCCCACGTCAAACATGCAGAAGATTTCATACAAAAATTTAATAGTTTAAACATCCCCTCAAACAACATCAAACTGCTCAGTCTAGACGTCGATTCATTATTTACTAAAGTCCCGATTGCCGACGTGTTGTTTTTCTTAGAGAGGAAGTTACAACCATATGAAGACCATTTTCCTCTTGGCATAGATAAAACTTTAAAACTTATCAACCTCTGTGTAACTAACAACGTGTTTTTCTTTCAATGGTAATTTTACAAAACAAAAATTTGGCTGTAGCATGGGAAGTCCCCTATCACCCCTTCTAGCAAACTTGTACATGGAATATTTCGAAACAGAACTTTTGTCGTCTATCAAACCCCATAATATGATCTGGCTTAGATATGTAGATGATATCTTTACTTTCTGGGACAATAGCTGGGGACTTTAATGAATTTTTAATAGGCTAAATTCGCTAGTTCCGACCATAAAATTTAAAACAGAATGGGAAAAGGACGGAAAACTGCCGTTCCTAGATGTACTGATCATAAGAAAACAGAACAGGTATGCATTTACAGTATATAGAAAACCCACCTTCGCTGTCTCCTACATTCATTTCTTAAGCTACCACGACGTCTCCGTAAAATCATGGTAGGGTGCAACCTATTCCTCAGAGGACTTAGGATATGTTCAAATGAGTACCTGGATCAAGAATTTAACACGATCCACCAACACCTAACGCAACTGCTCTATCCACCACACATTATCGAGAGGGCTATTAATAAAGCAAATAAAATATACTACAGAGGTCCACTCACAACAGACAAATACATTTCAACAACAAAATAAAGCTTCCATACGATGAAAACATCCAAAAGGCCACTGAGCAACTTAGTTCTAATAATCCTTTCATTTTCCATTATCCCA
The DNA here is from genome assembly GCF_040412425.1 of Macrobrachium rosenbergii. Lineage (NCBI taxonomy): Eukaryota > Metazoa > Arthropoda > Malacostraca > Decapoda > Palaemonidae > Macrobrachium > Macrobrachium rosenbergii. Next base: position 24,739,003 of record NC_089769.1, read on the forward strand.
AATCCATCGGGAGTTCGCTCGTTAACGTATACTTAAATAACAAAAGGAAGAAGCCGGAGTTTACAAGATACCGTGTAGTAATTGTCATGACATCTATGTAGGCGAGACAGGTAGATCGCTCTCGCAAAGAATAACAGAGCACAAAAGATCAGTACGTTACGCTTCGGAGAGTTCGGGAATTTTCCTACATATTAGAAATACAGGGCATGTCATTAACTGGAGTGGGGCGGAGTTGGTTTTCAAGAGTAGCTGTCCGTACAAAAGAAAGATGCTGGAATCTGCTATCATCAATCAAACCAACAATATGAACCTGTCAGGAGGACATTGGAAATCGGACGCCATTGACACCTTAATCCTCGGACCCATTTTGAAGAAGATGACCCAAGAAACGCGACCGCCAGATCCATCGCCAAACAGGAGCTAATGAGGCCAAAAACCACTAGGGAATTTGGTCAATCTCTCCTTCTTAAGAAACGCCACCTCCTTAACATCGGAGGCCTAAGGCCACACCTTCATGTTTTTGTATATATACCATTGTAACTTTCCACCTGTCCATATTCTACCAGTGAACAGGGGCACAGAAACAAGTGCCTGAAATATATGGTTTCAACATTTAAATAGTGTTTTATGGGCCTTCTTATTTTCATATATATATATATATATATATATATATATATATATATATATATATATATATATATATATATATATATATATATATATATATAGATACACACACATACACACACACACACACACATATATATATATATATATATATATATATATATATATATATATATATATATATATATATATATACATGCCATGGATTCTGTGGAAAAGAATTTTATCAATGTCATTAAACCAGAGAATTTTTTCTTTAATTGATGGGCATGCGTCCATCTCGTACTTTACAGCTTCTCGTTCGTTATAAGAAATGAATGCCCTTTTTTTTTAGGAGGGAATTTATTGTCTTTCCAAATGAAACTAAAACTCACGACGACATGAACGATAAGTACAAAATTTATTTAACTGGAAATTGTCCGTATTATTCTCCGAATTCTTAATGAGCGACCAGTATATCAAAATAGTAATTTAACTGGCATGATTATTCTTATCGGACTACTGACTCATTCTAAAATATTACTCATTCTGTCTAAAATAATTTCCTTCCGTCACCTTTTCATCTACAATTCTAAAATAAAAAGTCAATGGCAAACGAACTTTCGTAATCTTCACACAATTTCCTGTAAAAAGTTTCATACCTACAAAAACGGATCTTTTCTTTATTTTACAAGAAATATGAGAATCTTCATTACGCTCAGAATTCTGAGATTTCTTTACAGGGAGCGAATATCTTGGTTAATGAGGCAAAATCTCTGAAGAAAATGAAAGGAAAATATGATGTCTTAGGACTAATGAGAGAGAGAGAGAGATCCAGGGATATTTTTGTTATTGATACCTCATCTAAAAAAACTAAAAGATATATATATATATATATATATATATATATATATATATATATATATATATATATATATATATATATATATATATATAGAATACTACAGTGTAATATGAATATAAGAGAGAGAGAGAATATGAGAGAATGGCATATATACAAAAACATAAAGGTGTGGAGGCCAGGGCACCTTTATGTTTTTGTTATTGCAACTTTCCACCTCCATCTAAAACAGATGCACAGAACAGGCCAAAATATATGGTTATGGTTTCAACGTTTAAATAGTGTTTTATGGGCCTTCTTATATTCATATATATATATATATATATATATATATATATATATATATATATATATATATATATATATATATATATATATATATATATATATATGCACATATTTGCATATATGGTATCCATAAAGTCTCTTTACAACTGAAAAAATATATTACAAAAGCAAATGAAAAGACAAACATATGGAAATTATTACAAAATGAGGAGTAGATATTGAAGTTTTTTGCGTCACTTGATGCACCTCTGTCTGGGCACCATTAGTTGCACGAAGCACATCAAGACAGTACTCAGTTTCTTGCCATGTTTGCTGCAGCATAGCCTCATCAATGATGGCAATGGCATTAGTGATCTTTTGCTTGAGATCAGTGACATCCCATATCTTTGTTCGATACACGATATCTTTAACATAACCCCGTAGAAAGACGTCCAGGGGAGTGATATCTGGAGAATGAAGTGGCCAGGGAATTGGGCCATCCCTTCCAATCCACCCTTCTGGAAATGTTTGATTTAGGAACACACGAACACGCAGTCCCCAGTGTGATGGTGCACCATCTTGCTGGCAAATGGTGGTTGGTTGAAGGTTATCTACAATAGTTGTGGTGCCACATATTCAGTCAAAAGTTCAAGTAAACATCTGCAGTAATGTGTCGTTGAAGAAAAATGGACCAGTGATCCGATTACACATGATCCCGCACTACACATTCACCTTTGGACTATCTCAGTGAAGCTCCCTAGACACATGGGGATGTTCTGATCCCCAGATTCTCACAATATGTGTGTTCAGGTTGCCTCATCACAAGGACAAATTCGGCTGATAAACTCTTTTCGTCTTGGTTTATCATTTGGCTTAAGTGCCTGTGTGAGTTGCACTTTTTAAGCATACAATCACAACTTCTTGTGTAGGACTTTGTGCACTATGGAACGTGGTAGCTGTAAAGTGTCTGGAAGCAGTACAGATGGACTTTGTAGGAGAACGATTAAAGGCTTGTCTTACACGATCGGTGTTTTTCTCAGTTGTTCTTGGTCGTCCTCTCCTCCGTTTATCCAACAATGTCCCTGTCTCCATAAATTTCTTGTGCCATGCACGAGTTGACGGACATGACAGTGGATCCCTTCCGTACTTAGTTCTGTAGTTCCACTGAGTCTGTGTATCCGATTTTGTTTCAATAAACCATGACACATGTTGTGCCTTTTCCTGAGGAGTAGCCAGTTTTTAGGGGTTCATTTAACAGTACCTGTTTCATCAACAGGGTGCTTGAAGTACACAAATGCAATATGATTAAAAGACTTTGATAACTGCTGAGTACATACAACAAATTT
>NC_089769.1:24747083-24749583 GCF_040412425.1 Macrobrachium rosenbergii
TCATCAACTTTCAGGCTTCTTTCTCACCTTTACCCACATATAAAGCTATAATTATTCCTCTCAGCCATTCCTTCAGAGCCTTTTCCTAGTCCAGAAATCCTTTGCAATCCCTGGTCAACCACTCATTCACACTTTCAGCACCATCCCACCAATGCTGGTATCTTTAAATTCTCCAAACTTTCAGTTGTTCTCATTTTCTAAACAGTAACTTCTACAAGAAATCTCAAACTTACACTCATTTTTGAAGCATTTAGCTCGTCCTCTAATCTACTTTGTACATCCAACCCAAGACTGCAACTTCTCCATACAATCCCTTTGTAATTGCATCTTTTATTCTGAGAATTATTTCTCTCTGCATTCACATCCTTGAAGATCAATATTATCCACATCCTTATTCCTATTTTTTTTTTATGCCAGGCCTCCTTTTCTCTTTCACCTGCTTTTTCAAGTTGTCCATCATCTTGTGTTTCTGTGTTGAATCTTCCCTTCTGTTTACTAGTAAACCTTACATACACTTTTCTTTCTCTCTCTCATCTCTTCATCCCTTCATTCACTGCTTTCACTCTTTCTTTGAACACTCGAAACTACTAACCTATACTGCTGCTCTAGTAGCCCATCTTGGAATTTTACACACTCCTCTTGTGTGGGGTGTTGCTTCTCGGATAATATGGTTTCCATTTGTCACTCAGTAAAACATACTTAACATTTATACATACCTTATAGGCCCTAATTATACTCCTGCACATTCTGTCTTTATTTGCTGTCCATGTTTTTTCCACTTCATCCTTGTACATTTACCTTATTACTTCTTTAGCAAAGCCAATCGTCTTAATTACCTTTTCAGCTACATTTTCACCACTTGCCCTCAACCTCTAACTTTCATCTATCTTAACGTCATTCAACCAAATAATGATCAAATATTCCTCCAACTCTCAACATTAAAAACCTAACTTACTTTTCTGCCTAACATGCAGTAATGGGTAAACTATCAAAGTATTCTTATCAGTATTATCTCCTCAGTTTCAACGGTCAAGGTCCTTACAAAAACATTACCACATTACTCTCTCCATCCATAATACTCCAGGAACTCCCCATCAGGCAATGACGTTTTCGTAATTACCTCTGTCACCTACCTTTGCATCTGTATCATCAATCACAGCCACACTTTTATGATCCCCATACCCCGAAGGGGACAGAAACGCACTCTGACACGCTAATGGCAATTTGTCTCCCAACAAACTAAGTCTTACCCACATACCCCATGAATCAACACATTTGCATTTGTCCCAAGAGTTCCTTGATTCTTCAAGTGCTACGCTGTTAAACTACCCCAGAAACATTCACCCTTTGTTACTTCTATTCATGCAAACACTGCCTGTTTATCTCTGTCTTATTCAGTGACAAAACCTCCCGCCCTCCCCGCTTAAGAAAACTAGTTATCATGGATACTTGACCTTCTGCACCACATCCACGTATATATATATATATATATATATATATATATATATATATATATATATATATATATATATATATATATATATATATATATATATAAATTTTTATCACACCGTGATTTATATACAATCATGAAGCTACAAATGTCGTTTAATATGAAATTCACGCTACCTCGAGAGTATCTCCGATGGATAATTATCACCGAAGGAATTTATATAAGTGATAAATGAACAGGTACCACTGGGACGCGAACCCTTGACATGGACCCATTCAACGACTCCAGTAGACGTTACCACCGCGCCATTCGGCCGAATGGTTAGTGTGTCACTGTAGTCCTGATTCCTCGTCCGTCGCTGGTTCGACCCCACGGGACGGTGGACTTATTATCAATTAAAAATTCCCTTCGGTAACATATATGAAAATATATTACCGAGGTAGAGTGAATTGGATATTAAAGGACTTTGTAGCTTTCTGATTATATATATATATATATATATATATATATATATATATATATATATATATATATATATATATATATATATATATATATATATATATATATATATATATATATATATATATATATATATATATATATATATATATATATATTATATGTGTGTATTTTTTTATATGGAACCACAATTAAACAAGCATATTTGCTATTATACTTTTCTCAATGTCCTGACAGTCTTTTGCTTCTATATTTGCTTATTACACCGCTAAGGTCACACATTACAAATACCTTGAAATGTTTCCATTTATATTTTGATTTTTTGTGACTAGCTTATTTTATGGTTTCAGAAATTTTTCCAATTGCAAAGAAGACTGAGCGTTATTCAATGGGCTATGGCTGAGGAAGGGCGCGATGGAGACTATATAACAGTAATAGACATTTATTTTTTTTTACTTTAACTGAAATTATGTGAAAACTTCAATCCATAACGGTATTCATAAATTTACTTCTATATAAACTTTTTATTGTTAACTATAACTTTGTGTTATTTTGTAGATAAAACAGCTTCTCTTACAATTTTCT
>NC_089769.1:24754583-24847083 GCF_040412425.1 Macrobrachium rosenbergii
AAACAAAAACAATCATGTCAGTCATAATTTAAGTTAACCAATTAAAGTAATAAATTTTTTTTTAAATCAGTTAACCATCAATACATGGCTTTTACATACTGACATCAATGTATATACTTTATGGCATTACATGTGAAAATATTTAACCGGACTAGCCCATTTGGGACTGACTGACTTGTTCTGGAATTTTCAATATTTTTGGTTTTTTTGCCCCATGGGAAGGTCTTTCGCTGACTCCGTTATATACATGTGTGTATTTTGAACTTCAAAACATTAATAATCATAATCATAATCATAATCATAATCATAATCATAATCATAATCATAATCATAATCTCATAATAATAATAATCATCATCATTATCTCATATCACATCATCAGCTATCATAGCTAAGGAAAGAGGGTATATCTTGGGCATCGACAAACACTTGACAAGTGTCTCCCATATAATGTTTCAATACAAAGCTGAACCTATTCCAGTAGAAATGCTTGACTCTTTTTCCTCCTTCGTGTAAACAACTATCTGTATTTTTACAATATTGACTACACATTTACATATAGCTAATGGTGTGAAATTCCTGGAAGGACTGAAGTACACACGAATCTATGTTCAGCCTAAAGGCAGGGTTATGCGGATCTATCTGTCGTCAATTATAGTTTATAAATTCAGCAACGAACAACAGTTAGGGTTTTTATTTACAGCGAGCAAATTCCCCTATACACAAAATTAGTAGTTCACAAAAACAGTGATCTCATAAGCCTATAATTGCTGTCCATACTCGTCCATCTGGATACGCTAATCCCCTCTGCTGCCTAGGTCAAGTAAGGAACAATAAGTAACTGTAGCTTACTTTTGCTGTGTACATACATCCCTGAAATAATGAAAATGAAGACAATCACATGACTATACTGTACTGATACTTTTAGTACACGTGGCTTTATTCCAGACGTACTTAAAAGGTTCCATCCACAAAAGTAAATGTTTCCTATTTTACCATCATCGGTTTTGGTGCATCGCAAGTAAACAGCTTTCATTTGTAGTAATTATCAAGTATATCATTGAAATTTTTTTCTAATTTCATGGATATTATTTATCTAGGATGTAATCCCATGATTTTACTCGATTCTTTGTGTTTGTCTCTTACACATCAGAACATTTACAGAAAAAAAAATATACAAAAAGCTCACCTAATATATGTTCCGCTGATTTTACCACAAAACTGAACTTTTTGGCCCTAAAATTATGACTTTTTTTTTTTACTTTATTCCTGTGATTTTATTACCGTCCACCATAACTTAAAAACTGTTCACTGAAGGGGTGGGTAGAGCTCTCTGCTAGCACGCCGTTGGCCCAGCGTTCGACTCTCCGACCGGCAAATGAATTTATTTCTGGCGATATAAATTAATTTCTCGTTATAACATGGTTCGGATTCCACAATAAGTTGTACGTCCCGATGCTAGATAACCAGTTGGTTTAGCCACGTAAATTAAGTCTAATCCTTCGGGCCAGCCCTAGGAGAGCTGTTAATTAACTCAATGGTCTGGTTAAATTAAGATACACAACTAAGTTTTATAAAGATAACTTCAACCATAACAATGTGACTTTTTCGGGTGCATTTTGACAGTCAACATTTTGCGACTACTCATTTTATCGTTTGGGGGACAAAATATTTATATCCTACAAATTAGCACCAGTCATTTGGGCAAATCAGAGTAAGGAAAAAGAGGCATAAGTGTTTTAGGACATTTTCACGTGGTGATAATTCTGTAATCGGTTGGCGGATAACTCAGTAGTTAGCTGGTTAATAACTGACGGTTGTCAGCATTAGTTATTCATTACTCGGCCACGGAAGGAAATACCTCTGAAACAGACGAAAAAGGTGCTTTATATTTTCTGGCTTTTCTTTTTGTATACACAATATTGAAGAACGCTGTTTCGTGGCGGTGCACAAAAACCAAAAATAAGACCAGAATTAGGCGACTACCCTTACCTATCTAAGTTTGCGGATTGTAGCCAGGATAAAAGGACGGATTTTCTTATGTTTTTGTCCTAGCGCTCGCAGTTCTAAAGCGAACCCAGTTTACTCGCAACTCTAAAACTAAGTATTACCGAGAGACTGCCAAAACTAAGGACCAGAAGCACAACCCCCATCCTCACGAAATCCTTTGAGCAATTTAACACTCAAACTTTAGAGCCAGAGACATGGCCACCAACTAATTAAACATTGCATTATGCAAAAACCCTGCATTTCTATCGCCTCACTTACCCGAGACATACAAGTCCAACGATAAAGCCTGTGTTGTAGTAACCATCGACAGTCACAGTAACTTCAGCAATTTATAGGCATGAGCAATAACCGCTCACGGGACAAATACCACTACTGCAAATTTGCTGCCTGCTTGTTTTACAAACTAATTACAACCTCTACATAGCAATCTGGACTCAATTCAACCCCTGTAAGATCCTTAAAATATTTTGACTATTTCATGTCAAAGTGAATTTTCGCTTCCAACTATTATCGTCATGTCACCTTTACAAGTTTTCTCAGCCGAATGCGATCTCCAGATCATGAGTCTGGATCTGAGCATTGATTAGGCCTACTCCTGTCATCAGTGGTGTCAAATAAAATACCACTTTCCTGAATTGGGAAATTTAAATCTGCATAGACTATTGCAAGTAAACACCAAACTTCGAGGTTGTTAAACTAGAATATCCTCAGATTTAAAAACCATTATCTCAATTACTTCATTTCTCATATCAATTTCCCTTTCTCATATCAATTTCCCCATCTTACTTCTGTTAACCAACCAATCAGACTTCGTACCATTCCTTTGATTTCATAGGACATGTTTTGCCTTTCAAGTAGTATTACAAAGTCCACCCAACAACATCATGGGGTTAAAGAAATGGAATAAAGGTTTGTTGGTCTTTATACACTAAATACTATAACATATCAAAAGTAGTCAGTTTACTAAAAAATTAAATAGTTCTAGTTGTCTGGGTAACCAAATTTAACGCGCTTCAAACAGTCACAGGATATGCGTGGCGTCTAGGTTGTAAGTTGAGTTCTAGTTGTTTGGGTAACCGAATTCAGAGCGCTTCGAATCCTCACATGATATTCAGTCTTACGAAAAGTGTTGCTTTCCATTAGCATTATTGTCAATATTATGGTCTGCTGCAGCTACACCAAGAACCTGTGCATAAGAAAAGTAGTTTTGTTTTAGAATATAATAAAAGTTTCCATGACATAACATACCCTCTTAAAAGTGAAAATAGCCTATTCAGTTAGCGGCTTATAATTAATACTATATCGTATAAGTAAACTTTCCCATTAACAATCCCATGTATTAGTATTATTGTTCCTTCAAACTCCCATAAAGATAACAGGATAGAGTGCCATCCTTTAAGATATATTTAATAGGGCACCAATCTTAAACAGCACCTAACTTTAATACTAAGTAAGTATGAAATGTGCCATGCAATGCAAACACTGCTATCTGGCAACTTGCGTCCTTTAGTATCCATTTTGAGGGAACTGAAACTGCACAACCCCAAGGGGCAAAAAATTAAGTTGGGGAATTCAGAATAAAAGGGTTCCCGAAGCAAGCTTGGCGCTGGAGGAAAAGTGGATGAAAGTAGGAATCAATGAAAATATGCAATGCAATCTGAACTGTCGATTTCCTGACATGAAAGCTTTGCTTGAAGAGTAAGAGGGGAAGGTGGGAGTGTTCAGCGTGTTTATGGAACGTTAACAAGGCTGCCCAAATTTGAATTACAATTTCCACTATTAACCAGCCTATTAGAATACCTGACAAGTCCATGGCATCGATGTCAAAAAATTCTTTAAAATACAAAGACCTAGGTCTCTTAGAAAATCGTTAAGATCCACCTGTCACCTGTCTAGTTCCTATTTACATGTGGCAATGAAATTCTAAGTTATAAAAGTATGTCAGTTACCCTACCCTATTCTCTGCTGCACTAATACATTCAAACTTACGTCTCATAATCAAACATAGGGCTTAAGTACTTAATACCTAACTATCACTGTCAAATGTCTCCCAAGGTCTAACTATGGCGTGTTTTACCCCAGTCTATTCCCAGCATCCTCAAGAGACTAGCGTTTATTACATTCGTCCTACCCTTGCATCTAAAAAAAATTAGCACTGTCTTTACCCTAATCTAAACTATCCTATATTTCAAGTTCCATATCTAACTTCCCATTAAGTCCTAGCTACACGAAAACTATCAACCTTGCAGTTCTAACTTGTTATAAGTTTGTTGGTTTGAAATTCCTGTTGAGCATGGTGACAAAGTCACCATGCTTGTTTTTGAACTCCCTATTGTGCATGGTGACCAAGTCACCATGCACAACTAGCAAGTCCACCTTTGCCTGGCAGGTGGCACAGCCACCCCGGCAAAGGTGGACTTGGGAAGCGGGCTAAAAAACTTAATTTATAGGCAAAACTTAATTTATAGGCAAAACTTAATTTATAGGCAAAACTTAATTTATAGGCAAAACTTAATTTATAGGCAAAACTTAATTTATAGGCAAAACTTAATTTATAGGCAAAACTTAATTTATAGGCAAAACTTAATTTATAGGCAAAACTTAATTTATAGGCAAAACTTAATTTATAGGCAAAACTTAATTTATAGGCAAAACTTAATTTATAGGCAAAACTTAATTTATAGGCAAAAACTTAATTTATAGGCAAAACTTAATTTATAGGCAAAACTTAATTTATAGGCAAAACTTAATTTATAGGCAAAACTTAATTTATAGGCAAAAACTTAATTTATAGGCAAAACTTAATTTATAGGCAAAACTTAATTTATAGGCAAAACTTAATTTATAGGCAAAACTTAATTTATAGGCAAAACTTAATTTATAGGCAAAACTTAATTTATAGGCAAAACTTAATTTATAGGCAAAACTTAATTTATAGGCAAAACTTAATTTATAGGCAAAACTTAATTTATAGGCAAAACTTAATTTATAGGCAAAACTTAATTTATAGGCAAAACTTACCTTTTGAAGCCAAATAATTACTCGAGCTTTAAAAATTGTTACTATTCAAAAACAACAAAATTCCAAAATAGACTTTACTAGCAAAGTTTAAAAGCCTAAAAAACAAAACTAGCCGAAATTACAAGATCAAACCACGTAAGGCAAAAAAGTTGAAGTACATTCAAGCAAGTTGAAAAAAGCAGGTTTAAATCGACTAATCTAAGAAAAAATACTAGATTTACTCTACAAACTTTCAAAAATTACCACTCTACAAACTTTCAAAAATTACCTGTCACACACACAACTTACCTTTTGAAGCCGAAATAATTACTCGAGCTTTAAAAATTGTTACTATTCAAAAACAACAAAATTCCAAAATAGACTTTACTAGCAAACTTTAAAAGCCTAAAAAACAAAACTAGCCGAAATTACAAGATCAAACCACGTAAGGCAAAAAGTTGAAGTACATTCAAGCAAGTTGAAAAAAGCAGGTTTAAATCGACTAATCTAAGAAAAAATACTAGATTTACTCTACAAACTTTCAAAAATTACCACTCTACAAACTTTCAAAAATTACCTGTCACACACACAAACTTCCACACACAAACTTCCACACACAAACTTCCACACACAAACTTCCACACACAAACTTCCACACACAAACTTCCACACACAAACTTCCACACAGTTTAGCTGCTAACATAACCAAACACTCAAAAATAAAAATTAAATGCTTGAAAGCAAAAACTTCTGAAGCTGAAAAAAATACTAAAATTTCTTGAAATGTTCAAAGCTGGAAAATTTAAATTTTAACCCTTGCAATTTTTAATATAAAAACAAAACTTTAAAATCTCAAAAGCAGTTTTTAAACCAAAAGCATTAAAACAAATCCTAAACCTAAAATGAAAACTTAATTTTGACTCAAAAACTTAGCTAAAAAATGCTCGGGGGTTGCTCAAGTCACTCGATTAAGAGAAAAACAAAAAATACGTACTCACCCATTAATCCTGTTTAGTTATAAGGTATCGGTACATCTATGACAATTCAATAACATTGTGGCAAGCTTATTTAACACACCCCCACCTGAAATAAGAAAATATATTGTGGCACGCTTATTTAACACACCCTGATCTGAAATACATAAAATCCCAAAATGTTCTAGGAAGTGGAGAGAACCAATGGCTGACTGTTACAATCCGCTGGGCCATCTGATTTTTAAAGTACTAAGGCAAGTAGCAGCAAGCAAGGCATTATAAATACTGATAACCGTTAAGCGTTATTACTACTTGCCACTCAAGCCTACAATAAAAAATTTAAGTAATTTTAATATACCTCATTAGGAAGGTTATGCTAGTCGAGTTACGCCTCTAACCCTAAAGAGACTTAAAACCCTATAGCATCGCAAGACTAGCTCTACTGCAGCAGAAAGTTAAAATTAAAACATCCGTAGCACTGCATAAGATAACTAATATAAAACCAAAGACAATAGAATTACCACTCAAAGCAATCTAGTTCAGCTTAGTACTAAATAGACTTCGAAACTAAGTCTTAAATACCATGTTAAAGGGCAGGAATTTACTGTAAGTCAAAAACTCCAATATTTGAAGATTCAAAACCCGCAGACGGAAAACTTTCATACGACAACTAAGTAGCTCAAGTTCCAGTCCAAATATTTAAGAAAACGCAAAACTGGCAACATTATCCACTCGTCAACCCAACAACCCTTGAAGCACGTCTTCACGCCTAAAATCGTCAAAGTCTATTCACAATACGACAAACCTGAGAAACTGCTGAAGCTTCTTTAGACCCCAAATTAATACTGTAAACCCACATGCAAGTGAAGCATATAGGCTATTTGAACCTAGAGAGCATTTGTACACTGCGCACCAAGACTATACAACAAAATACTACCTAAAGTGAAAATCAAAGAAAGCAAATTTAAAAAAACTAAGACTCTCCTATTCTGCAGGAGATACGATACTGACGAGAAAACACAATCATAAAATATAAGAAGCACCTTACTGTGAAAACGTACAAGAGCCCGTCGGAGAGGGAATCATCCCTGTGAAGGACTGCACATAAAACCAAACAAAGTGCAACAAAGTGAAACCAACCATCCTCCAGTAGAGCACGGCCAAGATCCCCAACGCAAATGAACGAGAAAGTCGAGTTAGTATCAAGGAAACCTGTCTTACCAAGCCGGAGACTCTACAACACTGAAACAAGCTTTCTTGAGGATAACAGCCAACGACCGCTGCAACTGCCTGTTTGTGGGACGTCGCTTTATCGCCCTTTCGCCCCAAAGAAGTTTAAGGCGATGATCAGAAAATCGACAGAAATAATAATAATAATAATAATAATAATAATAATAATAATAATAATAATAATAATATTAATTAATAATAATAATATTATTATTATTATTATTATTACTGAGCGTTGCCGGGCACTCTTCCTTTTTAGCGAACTACCCCAATTATGTATCAGTAGTTAGCCCCTCTAAAAAAAATTATTATTATTATTATTAATTATTATTATTATTATTATTATTATTATTATTATTATTATTATTATTATTATTATAGTTGTTGCTGTCGTTTTCAACAGTGCTTGGGCATAAGAGTTCATGAATATTACTTTTTACTAACGTACTTAATTTAGTATACTGTATTATGTTCATCTTATCGTTCATCGTATATGGCCCGGAGCTGAAACAAAGGATATTATCACCATTATTATTAGTTCATGTAACATGGCGTCACAATGACATAGCCATAGACAAAAATAGTATAGAACACTTTTGTTAAGGTGATTCAATGGTGAGCTTGTTGACTCGCACCAATAAATGCAAGGTAATTTTTATAATTAAATTTATTATTACTAACTAAAGGCGCGTAGACTCGTAATCTACTACGGCAAAAGGTCACCTTCAGCGATTTGCCATATGGATTCAAGGCTTGCAGTGATAAATATATCCCAACATTTTGGGGAAATTGAGAAGGTAGGAGGACAAAGTGACATTAGATAAATCATTTATATCTGTCGTAAGTGGTCAATGACTTTACTGAAACCAGATCATATTGTTTGGTCATCGCCTGATATTCGAATCCTGTTTCGATATTATTAGGTGGAGCTATGAAAACTGTCATCATTAGGGATTATATATATATATATATATATATATATATATATATATATATATATATATATATATATATATATACACATACATATATATGTATATATATGTGTGTATATATATATATATATATATATATATATATATATATATATATATATATATATATATATATATGTGTGTGTGTGTGTGTGTGTGTGTGTGTGTGTATGTGGTAGGTGGAGCTCTGAAAAATATGATCGTGTGGGTTATATATATATATGTGTATATATATATATATATATATATATATATATATATATATATATATATATATATATATAGATAGATAGATATTAAGCCACCAATACACTTTAATATATCCAGTTCACTACACCTCGGGAATAACTTAACTTACATCAAAGAGGAATTATGATTAATAAATATTCCGTCATCAGATCTCAAGAGAGGTAGCCTGTAAGTTGACATCGACTCTGCTGTACATGCCTGTCAAATTCAGGTTTTGTACTTAGAATCGATATCAACCCATCTTCACCATGATTTGTAACGCGTGGCTAATTATGAATTTGTCTTATACACCGAGGGTTTTTCTTATATTCACAAACATTAGGCCACATATAAAATATCCAGTTCACTACATTAGGTGGAGCTCTTAAAAATATGCTCATGTATACATATATATATATACATATATATATATATATATATATATATATATATATATATATATATATATATATATATAAATTATATATATGCTCAAATATATATATATATATATATATATATATAAATTATATATATACATATATATATATATATATATATATATATATATATATATATATATATATATATATATATATATATATATATATATATATATATATATATATATATCTAAATTATATATATATGCTCACCCAAATATTAAGCCACAAATATCGTTTATTGCCTAATTCACTATACCTCACGAATAGCTTACAACCAGAAGAACTGTAGCTGAGAAGTGATTTCGTTACCAGTGGTATTCGAAACATTGTTTTATTTAGAAACAATGTTGTACCTTTGACCATGGGTGATGTACAGTGACTTTTGACCATTGACCCATCAAGAAAGGTGTAAGCTGATATTAACTCTGCTGTATAGGCATAATTCTCTTTTATTTTGATGGACATTGATAAGAGCATTCTCTACGATTCTTCGATATGAAAGCAGAAGGGGAGTCAGGTTCGATGTTCCTATAGACATGTTCTTAATGGCTCTACGTACGGGAGTTTTACTTTGCTGGTATATCCCTTATTTTGTTATGCCCATTGGTTTGAAGAGATATCTTACTGGCTTGGTTGATGGCTTTTCCGCCGACATAGTGAGGTAGCTGGTTGAGTTGTTTACAAATGAAATCGACTCCTTTGTGTATTTAACCGTCAGAACAGGTTCCTGGTCCTCCGAGAAAAAAATTACACCGATACCTCGGTCTTCACTGTAATTGCAATGTCATGATAGTTAGGAAATGAAGGCAAGAAATAGAGAACGTTGGTCTTTTATAGACGTTGAAACTGTACTTGAATGATTCCCTATTGATATATCTAAGAAGGCTAGTTCCTATCCTTTTCTCATTCAGTTTTGAACGTAATGCTAGAAGTGAATTCATTTTGCTGCAAATAGATATAAAAATCTTCTCAACTATTATTCCAGAACCTGAAAATGTCATCAACGTGTCGCACCAAAACCACTTTGGGATTGAGTCATTAAAGTACATGCAGACATTGGCTTAAAGAGGAATAGCAGGCTGCCTATCCCACATCAAATCTCTGTGAACCTTTCAGTTAAAAGAGGGCATGTTATTGGTTACACGGAGCTTGATTAATTTAACTGTTTTTTTTCACTGCCCAGAGGAAATAGGTCTTCGTAAGGAGTTGATTTTTTCCCTTATGAAATTCAGGATGTCGTTTACAGGAACCTTTGTGAATAATGATTCCGCGTTCTGGCTTATGAGCGTTATGTCGTTCACTGTGATATTTAATTTACAGAATTTCTAAATAGAGTCCTCTGCGTGTTTTATAAACTACATAGGAAATGCGTCAGCAAACCTGCTAAGTTTCTGATGGAGTAAAAATGAACGAGATTTAATTTCACAAAACTGGGAGTCAGAGAATGCCTTTCTTATGGATTATGGCGAGTCCGTAGAAATAAGGTAAAGAGTTGTTGACGAATCCAGGTAAAAGAGTCACAGGTAAAAAAGTCAGAAAAAGTCATGCTTGGGGCGCCGATGCTGACCGGGTAGGACTTCCCCTAACTACTGAACAAGAGAATCACGACGATATAAACTTTATTGACCGGAGGTCGTTGAGGATATGGAATCGATAGTCACAAAATTTATACTAGTTAGGCAACTATCCATAGCAAACCAACCTTTGAATTACCTTATAACTGCTGATTGTTCATTTTAAGATTGACTTTTCGCTTCTGCTTAATTAATCTTGACTATTTTAATATTTCATTGTATATATGAAGAAGTATGTTTGGAAACATGAGAAAGCTCATGTTATTATTACATTTGCATATGTATATACAGCTTGGATTTCGTAATCACAATAAATTCTTTAATATTTTACTATTGCACACCACTATAGCCTTCTGAATAAACATACTCGACAAAAGCCGAGGAAAAAATAAACTCACCTCAGTAAACTTTTCTCTAAGGAGCTCACAAACCCTTCTAAATTCGCTTACAATATTTATCTTTTTAAATATTTACTCTGATGCTATTTCAGTTTCTTGACAATGGTGTGTTTACCAGCAATAACATGATGCTGTTTGTTGGCATACAAAATCTTATTACAGAATGTATCTTTCTTAACACCGAATTAAAAATATCAAACTAGTAACGTCTTGATCATTTCAACTATCATTAAAAATGTCAAAAATAACATTTGGTAACTCGATTGTTTCTTGATCATTACCAGCACGTAGAAGCGATGAAACTGCTGGACCTCTCCAACTGCCGAACATTCCTGGAAATAGGAGTCGATGAGACTATAAAAGGCCGAGTGGTCATCAAGTTGACTGCTGATGGTTATTACTCGAATAACTTTTTACATCTCTGTGGCGGATCTATGGGGCCCTCCTACACGAATTCCAAGATACTAGAGATAAAGAAGAGAGGCATGAGGGGGAACGAGCGCGAATGGGCAACTACGAAAAGGATGCCACAGTAGGAGGCAAGGCAGTTGTGAAAGGGGTTAACTGGAGCCAGGAGATGGAGAAAGAGATGTACAAGAGAACTTCCTGTGCGGCGGGATTAGTGAAGGGACTGAATGGACCCGATGAGGAGAGCGTCTCGCAGTTCTTCATTATCACCAAGGGCGATCCGTCTTCTGCTCCTTACCCTTGCTTTGGAATGGTTGAAAGTGGACTTGACATCTTGAGAAAGGCGATTTCTCAGCATCCAGATGTAACACGAGTCACAGTTGTCAACTCTGGTATTATTCTGTCTCTGTAACCCTGGCCTCGGCTAAAAGAACACGTAACATCTACATCTAATTTCTTGTAGTAGAAATGTAAGATATGTGAATTTTTATTCTCATGCACTATCATTTTCCATTATTTAGCAAGTATTGTTTATATGACTAAACCCAGTTTATTCCTATAGATCATTTCAGGTTTGTAATCAAAATTAAGATTTCCATTTGTTCTCCTTAATGTTGTTCTATATTCATTCTGGTAAAACTAATCATAAATTTGATTTGGAACAAAAGGACTGAACTGTTTAACATATTGATTAGAAACTTATAAAAGAAATACTGCAGAAACTTACCAATGATAAGCGTAGGAAGCACCGAGCAACGCAAGTGTAACAGGTCTTCATTAAAAGATGAAAATACTCTTTACATATTTATTTAAATATCTAATCATCTACTCAAAACTAGACTGGCAAAATCTTTTGTCGTGTCAACACGTGATGCGTTCAATAATAATCATAACAATAATAATAATATCCTTTATTTCAGCTCAGGGCCATATACATGGAAGATACAAATACAATACACACAATCTAGATACATAAGGTAACATGACAAAGATAATTACCGGCAGTAACCACACAGTTGCTGAAGAAGTAGAAAAAATAGAATTCATAACAATGGTAATGACAGTAATTATATGGGGAATAATAGAAAAAAATTACAACAATAAAAAATACAGATTGCAGACGATTAATTTATATCAAGGGTCCTTAGGTGGTTACAGAAGTCAGGTCCAGAAGGCGAAATACGAATACTGAAAATTGCAAAACTCTACAATGATATTAAGCACAGTAATAACAGGGAGTAAGAATACCAAAAATAGCAAGGAACGTAGAAATATAATAATAATAATAATAATAATCGATTCTGGAGATGAAACATCATAATTGTAAAAACAGAGAATAGGCATTTAAGGAACAAACGCCTCATTATTCCATCTTTCCCGCAATTTAGATCATCATCTTGAAATGATTTTCGCATGCAGTGATAAAAGTAACAAAGGAAAGTGATGTAGAAATTACCCTAAATATTTCTCCATGAACTGGCAATTACGTCCCCATTTGGGAACAGCTTAACGATACGAAGCTGTAGATACTTTGCGGCTCTCATTGAAGCCTTACATATTTGCTCTTCTATTATTTTATGAGGGAATAAATTGACAAACACAACTATTTACGAGATTTAACAAATTTGCATTTAAGAATTTATATATATATATATATATATATATATATATATATATATATAATGCTATATATGTGTATGTATATATATATGTAATTGTAATAGCCATGTAGCCAAATGTCCTCTTAATTTTCTCGAATTCTTCGCGCTCTTTTGGATGGCTTGTCACTACAAAGCCTTAAGATCCAAGTGCAAGAAATATGAAGAAATTCTGATGTGCGGCACCACGTGGTCAACAATGGTACCTCGGCCTCGTTCTGATTAGTGGACCCGGGTTCGTTTCCCGCTACCGCACATCAGAATTTCTTCATATGTCTTAGACTTGGATCTAAAGGCTTTGTAGTGACAGGCGTATCCCGGCCCCCCCCCCCCAAAAAAAAGCGAAGATTTCGAGAAAGAGGGCATTGTGGCTATTACAATTACATATGTATCTGGTAAAATGTGAATAGTAGATTCTACATATATATATGTATGTATATATATATATATATATATGTATATTTATGTATATGTATATAGATGTATATATGTATATATGTATATGTATTGTGAGGTTTAAAGTTTAGTACTTTTGATGGGACAATCGTTTGCCGATTGTTCCCTTGGTGGGTTGTTGCCTCCTTACTTTTTTGTTTTCTTTGCTCTCTGTGGGAGTTGACGACTGTCTCGGTGTCTTCGAGATTGTCAGTCAGGTTTGGGATGGCAGCGAGTCTGGTTCAGAGCAGCTATGGTCGGGTTCAGAATGGCAGCGAGTTTTGTGCAGCATTACAGCAAGGAGGATTTTACAGCAGGCATTTTACCTGTTGGCTGTGGTAGCGGAAGGATGGTAGGATGGCCAAACCATAGTCATCTGTGGAGTAGTTTAGTTCCAGTTCGACAACAGGCTCGTTGTGATCATCTGTGTGATGGCTGTGTTCCAATTTGCAGTTGGTGATTGCTTCGATGTTTTCATGGAGATCATCTGATTGTATTCATCCTTTTCGACAGCTGGGTCTGTCGTGTCATCTCTACGGAGATTGTTTCTTGATTGTGTGATGCTACCCAGAGGTATGCAGTTTTAGTGCTGCATGGTTATTAATTCTTGCTGCTGGTTTGTTAGTGTGTAATTGTTTATACTGCTTATTTACTATTTATGCTGTTTATTATTGTATATAATTGTTTATGCTGCCTGTTTGCTGTGGTTATACCATTTATCATTTATGATGTAAGCTGATTGTTTATGCTGCCTGTTCACTATTCCTGATATTGTTAATGCTGTGCTTAGTTTATTTTGATGTAGCTCAAGTATTAATTGATTAGTATTTTGATTAAAGTTAAAGTAAGTTACTGTTGTTCATTGTTATTAATGTTATTGGTTTTTTGGTATGAGTAACTTACTCGTTAAAAGCTACATTGTTATATTTTATAATTTATTGAACCGACTGATTTTTTGGTTAATTCATTATTGGTAGTGATGTGATTATTTTCCAAGCCTGACTCACTTGTATATATGTAAATACCTTATTATAATAAATTAGTTTAAGGTCACTTTATAGTTTTGTTAAACTCCTTCCTCCTTTGTCTGCCTCAATTTCTGCCAGTCATTCCAGTCCCGTATTTTTTTTGTATTTAAGAACATGTTGAACCGACTGCGGTTCATTACAGTATATATATGTATATATATACATATGTATATAATACAAGGCTGGTCAGGGAAAGGCACTGTCCATATGAGTTTTATTTTGACGTTTCACAACTCCTCAGTTGCATTTTCTAGGCTGCAAACAGCGAACATGGCAATCGGTAAACTAATAAAATCATTATCACAAACTGAAATTATAATAAAACATTCGGAATAAAATGACTAAAACCTATCCTCAAGGAACAAGCAAAAGGCTATGACAACCTACCCAGAAGTAAGCTGACAAAAACTACTGTACTCGCATTGAGTATTACAAAAGAGAGAGAGACAAATAAAATAAATAAAGATACAGACAGGGAAGAAACCGCTCAACACGACCATCGGAAAATAAACAATTGTGTAGATGTTTGGTACAGTCAATTTGACAATAATAGATTTAAGTATTGTTAAATCACTTTCTTTTTGTACTTGTCCTATTATCGAAAAGACCTTATTTTCCATAAAAGTTTTACAGTCTCTTAATAATTCCTGATATTAGACTGTACAGGGCTGGACAATCTGCTCCCGGCTCTGTAGACTGACTCCTCCATGAGCATGAATGCATACTCGCAACAGCCTTTTAGTACATCCGACATAATCCCCTGACTACATCTGGGGTACTTGTATTTATATATAACGTAGGATGTAAATAAAGGACTGAACTTGTCTTTAAACTTGAAGAGAGAGCCAACTGTTCGGGGGTTCTCCGGAATGAGTTTGAGGTTAAGGACTGGTAATTCCTTTTGAATGATGTTTAGAAACTTCGTCCTGAAAGAATCATCTTGCATATAGGGGAACGCTGCGTACATATTCATCTTAGGGATGGTCTAATATAGAGTAGGTGGCGTCATATATCTGTATATATACGTATATTGTATGTGATATATATATATATATATATATATATATATATATATATATATATATATATTGGGTGTGCATATATATATATATATATATATATATATATATATATATATATATATATATAGTATATATATATATATATATATATATATATATATATATATATATATATATATATATTATATATATATATATTATGTGTGTATATGTATGTATATATATATATATATATACATATATTATATATATATATATATATATACATATATTATATATATATATATATATATATATATATATATATATATATATATATATATATATATATATATATATATATATATATATATATATATATATATATATATATATATATATATATATATATATATATTATATATATATATATATATATATATATATATATATATTATATATATATATATATATATATATATATATATATATATATATATATATATATATACGAATATCCCTAGGATACTTACTTGATTATGTGACAGGCAATGGACGGACGCAGAGACAGTGGTCAAGTTGCCTTGGGCTGACATATGGGATATGCATCATCCCCATCTTAGTTCCCATGGACGAAAATTATATCCCTCCTCGCCAGCCTCAACCAACTCCCAGCAACCTCACAAGAATGGGCACACCCATAAGAAACCCGTGTGTGGGTATTGTAAGCGAATAGGGCACCCCACTGAATAGTGTCGCTTGAAGGCTGAGAATCAGCTAGGAGACCCCTCTGCATTCTCAAAAGGGACAATATCCCAACGAGCCACACCTGGGTTGTGGACGAAGGGTAAAGGGCCTGCTCCTTCCAATGGGATAGTGCCAGGTAAAGATTATATAGTCGGACTTATTGCCCCGCTTGCAAAGTCTATGGGCACTCCACCCAATGGGCAAGATGCCATAATAATAATAAGTCAAATATGCCCGCCCTTGCCTTGGCAGTCACCGACCCAGCATTCTTAGGTCCTCCACCCCAGGGTCCCATTTATGTGGCACTTCCCAGAGGTAGGTGCCCCGCCAGCCAGGTCAAGGCATTTGATGATTCTGGTGCACAAATGTCCCTCACAAGGGAAGACAAAGTTCCCCATGGAGCAACCATTAACAGACGTAAACTTGTCATGCTTGGGGGTATCAATTACTTCAAGATGATACTTCTACCGTCAAGCTGAGGATCACAAAACCTCATAGATCCGAAATCTGCGGCCTTGCAGTTGCCAGATACATTCCTGGAGGTTAAAACCTCGCCCTGGGGCAGGGCTTCCAGTCCCCATCTAAGTTAGAGCAATCCTGGGGCCCAAATCCCCCAAATCATTCATTAGGCATGAGTAAACCTCAAATGCCTGCATTCGTTCCACTGCCAGTGCCACCTGAGTGCAATGTGCAGTGGCCCCCTCCATCAGGATCGATTCCTGATCCCATTCCGGTGCCCGGCACTGCCCCAGTGCCAGTGCCGGGCCCCAAATAGATCCCCCTCCAGGAGACCCCACTCTTGATTCACAATCTCTGCCAGTGTCACTTGGGTGCACTGAGCAGCGCCAAGCTCCGTCTGTCCTGAACAAGCAAATTCCAAATCAATTATTAGTGCCTGGCTCTGCCTTAGTGCCACTGCCAAAGCACGTTCCCGATCTCCATTCCAGAGATCCCAGTCCAGGTCCCCTCTCTTCTCCTGGCATGGCTCTGCTACCAATGCCGGTAAGAGAGACGGATCCTTCCGACCACAGCAGAAGCTCACCCAAAGGTGTGGCCTTGCAACCCATGCCTGAGCTGGTCACTCTTACCTGCGAGCCTCCCACGACCGCTTCCACTCTGTCTCAGTCTGCCGCAGACACAACAGTGAGTAAGGATTCTGCCATGTCTCAATTGGCCGATGGACTCAAGGAACTGCAATGGATCATGGTAGAACTTGCAAGGAAGGCCCCTGCTTCAGCCATCAAAGAAGCCGACACAGGTGGCACTCAAATACCCTCCCTGGGCTCAATTTCACCGATTCCCTGACCAAGACAAACCATCAAAGTAAGAGAGGTCTGTGGAGGAAATACCACGGGCATGGATAATTCCAGGTAGTTTAAAGAGAGCCACCGAGCTCTCCTCGCACCCATGCCAAACTGGCACAGTCCCATCCCTTTATCCTACGAAGACTTTGGCACCTCTATCCAGAAGAGGATGTCAGGGTCCTTCACCCCTATTTTCCTTATAACGCTATCCCTTATTCTTTCCCCTTCAACATTTCCCTTCCTCACATTTATTTTATGCCTTACCAAGGCTCCATTGTACTTTAATCACCTCTGGCAATGCAGAGTGCCATTGACAGATATGCCAACTGTATAAGTCCTATGACTTCCCTTTCATGCCTACTGCAGCATGATGCATTTAAAATACGATATGCCATCGCCATTAGTTATTATTATATGCGGGCCAACTTGGCACAGTGCTGTTATCATAGATGCTGGCAAATGATCCTGCTGGAGGAGTAACACCCTCTGGCTACCTTTGCGGCCTTCTTGGACTAAGATGAGCCTAGCTGTTTTCCATAGGCTAAGGAATGTAATTTCGGCATATTTAATCATCTCTTATCAAAAATCATTCTCCAGAATCTGTTACTATTCTCTTTGTGAATCTCTGGCAAATCTTGAGTCTCAGACTTGTGACCTTGTGTTTATAGTGCCTGAATAGCACTGAGCTGTTGCTCAGGTTTCATGGAAGCACCTAACCAATCCCACGTTTACCTTACTGTAATGCCTCTTCAAGGCAGACTAACTGCATGTGCGCAAAATTCGTAATTGATTATTATTAAGAGTGCATGAAGTATCTCTAGAATTAACCTAGTATTAATTCATTGTTTTAACTATACCATAACGTTGTGAAAAATATTCTGATTAATGCTGCCTTAACGTATAGGAGTTTAACAATAAGAATATGTCACTTCTAGCAGCAAGTATTTACTGTGCATTAAAGTAAATGTCCTTGCTGTTTTGCCTCTTGAAATTAATTGCTATGCAGAAGCTTAAGTTAAATTATAAGACACCAAAGGGAAATGAGAGAGAAGTAAAGTAAAGTCTTTAAGTGAGTTTGCTTGCTGGTAATCATTCTCACCTGATCTAGGGTGTGAATACTAACTTGGTTGGGGAGGTGCAATGGATGGAACCTCTTTCAAGCAATCTCTGCAGTTTTACATCCGTAGTGTAGTTGAGAAAGAAATAAAATTAATTTCAATTGTTTAATTACTAGAACTGCAGGTTTCCACTCGCCCTTTCAACAACTCTCTCCTTCCATTCCCCAAAATGATTAAGCCTATCCTTCTCTCATTCAAAATGACTGCCTAGGCCTTATTTCCTGGCACGACCGCTGTACATTCCTGGCATCAAGCAGTGACAAGGGAGGAGCCAAAAAGAGAAAGCCGGCGCCCCCCCGCTATGTTAACCCTCCAAAAGGTTGACTACTGCCATGTGGCCTATTTAGAAAACGTGGCAAAGACTGACCTTTGCGCCACTTATGTTGGACACGATGTGTAATCCCCGAAGGTTATTTATAGACGACACAATGGAAATCGGGAGAGAGAAGCGCTCCGAATGCCACCAAGGAGAGATGTCCTCAATCTTGCTTGACCCTTGAACCTTCCATATGTTCGACCCCAAGGCTCGAACCAGTATACTTTTGTAGTGGCATTTTAATTCCCTCCTCCATCACCAATGCCCTATAGAATGAGGACACCGTCATCTTGATGGAGGTAATGTACCAGAATAAGGTTTCTTAGTCAGCCACGATTCCTGATATTTCTCTGTCTGATTTTTCATTTATTTTCCATTGTGTGATCAACTGATCATTTGTGTTGGAGCATTCAGTGTTAACATAATTATGCATTTAGTGTTGAACTGAGTTATTTGGCGCCATCGGTGCATGCCTCAGTTCCCGTTGAATGTTTTATTATTTTTACAAGTAACCATCTTGCATATATTGCAGATAGGCCTTGACTGTGGAATCCCTTGGCTCTATCCATGTGCAGTCCCCCTTCTACCCAATGCAATGTTTCCTGTTATGAAGACATCATTGGCGTAGAATATTTATTCTGTGTAGGATTCATTCATTTAGTAGGCATTTATCATTACCTGTCCAGTAATTTGGCATTCTTCTGATCTGTGTTGTCATGTAAATATAATTAGTTAGGAGAAACCTAGAGTTTATGTAATTTTCCCTCACATGAAAGAAGGCCCCAAGCCACAGATTTTCCTTTGTTTGTCTATGAATTGTCCTAATATTGAGTCAGATGTGTAATAAATATAAGGAATATGTGTTTTACCATCCATTGCTCCAGAATCAAGTAAGTATCCCTCAGGACATTTGTATATATATATATATATATATATATATATATATATATATATATATATATATATATATATATATATATAGATATATATATATATATATATATATATATATATATATATATATATATATATATATATATATATATATATATATATATATATATAATCACAAAATCTCTGTAAGAAGGTGAGTGAAAACCAGGACTTTGAACAAGTACTTTCGTAGTTTATTATACATTTTCAAGTTCACACTGAATACAAAGGAAGTTGACAGAGCTTTATATTTAAAAACAGAAGGGGGGTGTGGTTACAGCTTGTTAATCTAGGCAGTAGGTTCTTTAAAGAAAAAATACTGGGACAAGGGGTCAAGGGATAATTCAGGGTAGAGATTAACATTCCTGGTGGATGTGGCTTCAATAAACACAGTCTTTAGCATATTCCTCTTCTGATGGTCGTTAACCTTGTAGATCATCGATGGCTTATCCCAGTTCATTGCATGGTCTGTCTTAAGCCAATGATCTACAATGCCATTATTTGATAAGCCTCTTGAAATGGCATATTTGTGTTGGGAGCTTCTTGCAATTAGTTCTTTTGGTGTTTGACCAATATAAATCTTATTACTTTTTTGCAAGGAATACCGTATACAATATTGTCTGATTTGGGAGGGCTATTCTTAATTAGTTATTCCTGAAAATATTATCATATTTAACCGTTAACGCCGGGCCTCTATTTACAAAAGTGTCGCAATAGAGTATGCGTGGATTGAGAATTGAGTGCCAAGCGGAAAAATTTTTTTCAAAAAATCACAGCACGCTTAGTTTTTAACATTAAGAGGTTATTTTTGGCTCCTTGTTTTGTCATTGGCTGAAGTTTAGTATGCAACCATCAGAAATGAAAAAAAATATCATTATCATATATAAGTATTGGAATATATGACAGCGCAAAAAAAAATTTCATATATAATTGTATACAAATTGTGCTGTGAGCAAAACGGTTAAAGCTAATGAGTTATTTTTTTTCTTTGTATTGTACACTAGATTGCGATGATTTTGGTATATAACGGATTGTAAAACGATCAAAGCAACACAGAGAAAATATTATCACAAAATGATGCACGACTTCGTAATGCGTGGACGTAAAAAAATTTTTTTTTTCAAAAAATCACCATAAATCGAAATATTGTGCTAGAGACTTCCCGTTTGTTGCAAAATGAAGGTAATTGATTGAATATTACTAGACTGTAAGTGTTTTAGCTTACAATTGCATTTTCGACCATTTCGGTCGAGTTAGAGTTGACCAAAGTTCGAATTTTTTCAATTTATCGTGATTTATATGAAAATATTTCAAAAATGATAAAAGCTACAACAATGATTTATTTTTTGTTGAATTCTAAATGAAATTGCACACATTTTGATGTATAACACTTAATGTAACGCCTAATATACAACTGCGCAAAAATTACGACAAGAAATGCTGAGATTTTCAGCGAGGTTCCGCACGCGCGCGGAGGAAGGAAAATTTTTCAAAAATTCACCATAAATCGAAATATTGTGCTAGAGACTTTCTGTTTGTTGCAAAATGAAGGTAATTGATTGTCTATTACTAGACTGTAAGTGTTTTAGCTTACAATTGCATTTTTCGACCATTTCGGTCGAGTTAAATTTGACCAAAGTTCGAATTTTGTCACTTATCGTGATTTATATGAAAATATTTCAAAACTGATAAAAACTACAACCATGCGTTATTTTCTGTTGTATTCTAAATGAAATTGCGCACATTTTGATGTATAACACTTCATGTAACGCCTAATATAAAACGGCGCAAAACTTACGACAAGTTGACTCAAGAAATGCTGAGATTTTCAGCAGAGTTCCCGCGCGCGAAGGGAAAGAAAAAGTTTTTTTTTCAAAAATTCACCAAAAATCGAAATATTGTGCTAGAGACTTCATTTTTGCAAAATGAAGGTAATTGATAGAATATTACTGGAATGTAAATGTTTTGGCACCCACAATTGCATTTTTACCATTTCGGTCGAGTTAAAGTTAATGAAGGCTAAAATTTTGTCACTATCCATTGATTTATGAAATATTGCAAACCTGATAAAAGCTACAACGAATTATTTTTTGTTTTATTCTAAATGGAAATGCGCACATTTTGATGTATAACACTTCATGTAACGCCTAATATAAAACGACGCAAAAATTACGACAAGGTGACTCAAGAATGCTAGAAGTTTTCGAAAGCGGAGTTACGCATAGGAGAGAGGAAAAAGGTTTTTCAAAAAATTCACCATAAGTGAAATATTGTGCTAGAGACTTTCCGTTTGTTGCAAAATGGGTACTTGATTGAATATTTACTAGAATGTAAAGTTTTGACGACTTATAAATGCGTTTTGACCATTTCGAAGTAGTCAAATTTGACGAAGAGTTCAAATTTTGTCATATCGTGATTTATATGAAAATATTTCAAAACTGATAAAAGCTACAACCATGAGTATTTTTGTTGTATTCTAAATGAAATTGCGCACATTTTGATGTATAACAATTTATGTAACGCCTAATAGTAAACGGCGCGAAAATTACGACAAGGTGACTCAACAAATACTAGGATTTTCAATTGGGTACAGCCCAGCATGGAAGAAGGGAAAGATTTTTTAAAAATTCACCATAAATCGGAATATTATTGCTAGAGACTTCCCGTTTGTTGCAAATAAATTTAAATGATTGAATGTTACTAGAATGAAAGAGTTTTGGCTTACAATTGCGTTTTTGACCATTTCGGTCGAGTCAAAGTTGACCGAAGGTTCAAATTTTGTCACTATCGTGATTTATATGAAAATGTTCAAAACTGATAAGCTACACCCATTATTATTTTTGTTGTATTCTAAATGAAATTGCACATTTTTGATGTATAACAATTTGCGTAACGCCTAATAAGCAGCGCGAAAATTGCGACAGGTGACTCAAGAAATGCTATGATTTTCGAAAGCGGGTTCCACGTGCACAGAGGGAAGGAAAAGTTTTTCAAAAATTCACCATAAATCAGATATTGTGCTAGAGACTTCCCGTTTGTTTGCAAAATGAAGGTAAATGATTGAATATCACTAGAATGTTAGATTTTTGCTTACCAAAAAGATCCAAATATATATATATATATATATATATATATATATATATATATATATATATATATATATATATATATATATATATATATATATATATATATGCTATATATACTATACTCGCTATATGTGTATATACATTCATACATAACATATATATAATATATTTTTTTACTTTAGTTTGAATACATAACTAAAGGAATGCAGGCAAAAAACTTTTTGCATAAAAAACGAAATAATATACAAAACAACAATAAATACAGATATATAAAAACTTGTAATAGAATATAAAACTAAATATAAAATCAATGCAGAATACTCATCGTAATCCTGACGCTTCGCTCAGTTTCTTCTTTTCTCCTCCTCCATTGAAGAGTCTTGCATTTTTTTCCTCTCGACATGGCCAGGCACAGGTGGGAGGAGGAGCGCACACCATACTGCGGATGGGCTGCCCGCCGATCCGCTCGCCCTCGGTGTCCCTCGGGTAGGCGCACTCTAATATGACGCAGTGTGGTGCCCGGTCACCTCCCCGAACCGCAAAGTGCTGCAGCGGGTGTGTCTCTTCTTCTGCCATTCATATGGCACACCCGGCACCGTTTCTGCTTGCGCCCTTCTAGGAGCTCCAGTGTGTGATCCCCTGCCTGCAGCCGACACACAGGGTCCACTACCCGACGAGACATTGGAATGTGAGGGAGGGCGGCAGCAGGGGCGGCGGCATCATCAAGGGCGGCAGCAGCAGGGGCGGCGTCGGCAGGAGCAGGAAGACCGAGGTTGGCCCTCCTCGCGACATCCGCCCTATCCTCTTGGGGCAGATCTGGAGCTCGGGGCAGGGGGGGGGGGCGGTGTTGGAAGGCCACTCCTCTGGATTAAAGTTTATGAGGGCATTACCAGCCACCTCGAGAAACTGGATGTGGGATCCGGGCGTCCAATTGTACCCACAGTAGAGGATGTAGGCATTCTGGGCCAACTGAAGGGGTGTTGAGGAGCTTCTGTGTCCACCTCCTGGTTCTCCTGGCGAAGGGATAATACTGGATGAGTTGATCAAGGATCAGCACTCCAATGTGCCTGTTGTAGTGCCCAATGACAGTAGGCCGTTGGACGCGAAACTCCTCTCCACGTAACTTCGGCCCTGCTGACGTGTCTTCTTCCGCTGAATGATCTCTTCTTGGATGGGCTCATGACTGCGTCCGGTAATCATGGAGCGCAGAGTCGGACCCCCTTCAACAGATGATGAAGGCGTCTCCCTTCCGTCGCCACTCTGTCTCTCTTGCCAGATGTTGCGGCTGGCTAAGCGAGCCTCTTGAGGACATTCGGAGCCCCACGCACCAACGGTACCACTGGCGTGCACACCTGTTTCATGCAGTTCCTGGGCCAAGGATACCGAGTTTTAATAATTATCCATAAACAGGTGGTATCCCTGGTTGCGAAGCGATCTAAGACCGAAAACAGTGTGTCGCTGGCGTGGAAGACCCTAGAACACACCGAGAAGTCCACGACGTATCCAGTGTTGGATTCTGTAATAAAAAATAACTTCACACCATATTTCTTTGGCTTCTTGGTTGTACTTTTATACTTAGACGCCCTTTGTATGGCATCATCCCTGTCAAAGAAAGGTTCTTGGAAGGAAAACGACAACTGGCACCCGTTCACGAATGTAGTCCAACACTGGTAGGACTAGATGAAGCGGTCGAGGTTATTCTGGGGTGTAGCCCTTCGGTTGAAGGCGTTGAAATACCTGTCCAACACCAGGAAACTATCACGGGACATAATGCCGGGCACATTGGGCGTACTTAAAAAAAAATTCCCCCTCCAATATTGTCTGACGTTGGCAGCAGGCATCATTCCAAAAAAAATGAGGAGCCCCAAAAAATGCGCCATGTCCGTGAGGTTGCAGCCCCGCCAGCGATACGACAACGTCGTCTGCAGTTCCTCACGGCAGTACCGAGCGTAATCCGCCGTCTCTGCAACCAAGTATTCCTGCAATTCCCGTGTCAGGAAGGCTGAATGACAGTGCAGTGAGGCACAGGGACAGTCAGTCAGGTGCTGCTGTGAATGGGTGCATGTTAGGTGGGGTGGGTTCCTCAACCACCCCTCATCACTTTCGGACGAACGGCCTTCACTTTCGGACGAACGGCCTTCACCCAAGCTGCCGCGACGTTGTGACCTTCTACGGGCCCGTGCACGTGCGCGGACACGACTTCGCACTCCCACCTTCCCCACTGGCCCATCTCCCTCTTTTTCACCATCACTTTCTGTCTCGTCCCACCAGCCATGTCGGGGGCCTCCTCCTCCTCAGACTCTCCCCTCATACGCACTGAAACCACTAAATTCAGTTCCTTTCTCCTGTGGCTCCCACTGCAGAGGTGAGGGCAAGTACCGTCTCATTTAACATCAGGCGTGATGTCCTCATCACTAGATGACCATGCCATCGAAATGAGTACTCGTCAATGTCCTTTTGTTGGAGGCCTCCCAAATGCTTACGGATGCCCCTCAGGACACCCCCATGCTTCCTATGGGTCGTAAAAGGCACGGGATGTGGTCCTTGGTCCCTTTCGGTCACCCATGGCCACACAACACGGCGTTGAGAAGCTGGGTCACCTTGGGTGCTTGGACCCTCTCCAGCATCCCAGTCTAAAACTCACCTCACACTCTGCGCTACCGACGGGCAATATGTGCCTTTCGTCCTGACGACGTTGGACATCTCTGAAACGTCTGTTCGCGTCACAAATACGCTAACACTCGCAAAGTTCTGCAAAACACGGATGCGTCAAGAAATCGCTCTCGAAGATGCACCACTGATGCTTTCTAGTGCGAGAAGGAAGAAATTGGTGCATGCGCAGCTAGGTGACGCTTCTAAACAAAACAACAGTGTGATCCGTGAACTCCAAGCATCCCTCAAGGCACGTGATTTAAAACCTTTTGCAAACTAGGCCTATAATTATTTTTCCACGAATATTTAAAAAACATTTTGTAGTCGACGTACCGTACGTCCACTCGGCACCCAACAGACAATTTTAGTCGACGTATGGTACGTCCAGTCGGCGTTTGAGGGTTAAATACTAAGTTAATATCAATAGTTTTTAAAATGGGCACTGCAGGAATGAAATTAGGATGAAATGGTAAACAGAGAATATACTTATGTTCTCTGTTAACACTGGTTGGATTGTAATATGTCTTTTTTTGCTTTGTTTTAACAAGGTTCTAAAAAATATGGAGGGTAACATAATGAGATTCCTATTTTATCAATAATTTTAAACTCCCCTTCCAAAAATTCAGGACTACAAATTCTAAGAGCTCTAAGATATATACTGGAAAATGTTGACACTTTAATCTGTTTAGCATGGTTAGAGTAAAAATTAACATATGACAAATTATTCCTGGGTTTCCTATATACTTTAAAACAAAAATTGGTGTTATTTCTTATAATTGAGAAATCTAAAAATGGTATACTATTATTTTCTTCACATTTAGCAAATTTTATGGATGGTACATGATTATTAATTGCTTGCAAGAAATCAGGAATATTTACATTTTCTTTTATAATACAAAAACAATCGTCTAAATATCTAACCCAAAACACCTTAGGGAATAGATTTCTTGGAATAAGTCTAGACTCAAAGGATTCCATGGAAATATTAGACAAAAGTGGCGAAAGAGGGTTCCTCATAGCCATACCAAATATTTGTTCATAAACATTACCATTGAAAGTGAATTTACAATTTTTTATACAAAGGGATATCAAATTAATAACAACACTGGTAGGTAATTCTGGATTATACAAGTCCAAATATTGTGATAAATACTGAAGTAAGTTATCAACAGGAACTTTAGTAAATAAAGATGTCACATCAAAACTGGTTAATTTGTCAGTAATGGATAATTCAATATGGGAAAGTCTAACAGAGAAATCAACAGAGCTTTGTAAATGGGAATTTGAAATAGTACCCAGACTAGGTGATAATAATTTAACTAGATATTTAGAAAGTTTATAACTAATAGAACCGGTTGGAAAATCTCGTGGGTTTTGATTAATCCGTACAAGTAAGATAAGGGTGGGTCAATCGTTGACACTTTCTCTTTTACTGAACCGAATTCCTTTAGTATAGTTTTTATTTTAGAGTTGAAACTTTTTATGACATCAGCTAATGGGTCTTTCCGTAGTTTTTTTGTAAGTACTAGAATCAGATAATAAGTTGTCCATTTTTTCAACACAGTTAATTTTATCCATTATTACAAAACAATTGGATTTGATTAAAAAATTTGATTCTGTAAAACAATTCTCATGGGTTTACCATTTCCATCATATCCACAGGAACAGGTAATTCGAATGAAATGATACCAACTGACTCACTGCTGGGTAGGGAAGTTGGGTAAAATTCGCTGGTATATTAAGCTGCAGAACCCTGAATGGGACAAACCTCAGGTAAAGGAGTACTTGGGTTCCAAATTTGTTATGACCTTTGTAAGTCAATTGGAATCGCCCTGGCCTGTCACTTGGGAGACCAGGGTTCATTCCTGATGTGAGTCAGAAATGCATATATTTATATATGTATATATACAGTACATATGAATCTACATATGTATGAATATACACACACACACACACATATATATATATATATATATATATATATATATATATATATATATATATATATATATATATATATATATATATATATATATATATATATATAATCGCTTCTCCCAAATGAAGGCATGGCATTAGTTGTAAGGCTTTTTTGCTCTCTGCCAGCATGAACACAACAACTGTAATCCCCAAAAAAAGTTAGATATATATCCCTCATATCTAAAAAATAATATTGTTTGGAGTCTGCACCAGTGGCGTGCGTTTATATGACAGGGGGTCGAGAGTTATTCAACGGCGGTACCGTTCTCGTTGCATTCATGTCTCATACAGCAGCCGGTATGGAGTACCGAGGAATTTAAGTTAAACAAGAATAGCAACTGTATAATGCCTCCCTCGTGTATAGATGAAATAACAAAATCGTTATCACGCTTTCATTTTATGGATCGCT
Organism: Macrobrachium rosenbergii; assembly: GCF_040412425.1. Classification (NCBI taxonomy): domain Eukaryota; kingdom Metazoa; phylum Arthropoda; class Malacostraca; order Decapoda; family Palaemonidae; genus Macrobrachium; species Macrobrachium rosenbergii. The sequence goes on from NC_089769.1 coordinate 24,782,496, forward strand.
GATAAACATTTTTCAGATCACAGACACATACATATATATAATATATATATATATATATATATATATATATATATATATATATATATATATATATATATATATATATATATATATATATGTATGTATATGTATATGCGGGTATGCATATGTATGCGCGTGTTTGTGTATGCGTGAGTGCCCGCCTCTCTTTGTGTGTACACGAGTGAATGAATAAGAACGAAGTCAAACGGTCGTTTTTACCATCCTAACTTTTGGGCTCAACTCTGTTCGTAAACTATGAACCTCATTCTTTTATGCTTACCGCAAAATTAATCAGAAATTTTAATGAACATGAAAATCCTTTTTATGTGAATCATCATCTAAAATTCTTTCATTTCTTTCTGAAATAAGAACGCAACATCTATAGCCATGTTATGGTAATGACGTCATTCTCTCCGTTACTAAACCACGTTTTCCAATGTGTTCAACAAAGCTTAAACCTTTTTCCACCGGTCAGGGTAGGGCCGAGAGAGCGTTAGCATCATTATACAATTATTATTTTGCCCTTTGTTATTATTTTAGTTACAATTATCGTCATCATCACCATCATCTTTTGTACAATCCTTTACATTCACACGGTCATCTTTTTATGCGGGCAGGGAGCGAGATATGTATATATACCGAAAAAATAAAAATACTGTAAATAGAATGCCACTCTCTTTGCATATCTACTACATTTTAACGTGTCAGTAACATATACGTACAGTGGTCTTAATCTTTCCTTTCCATATGTAACTAAATATTATTTTTATTTCCTCAGGCCTACAACACCTCAACCTCCGCGATGTTCCACAAGCATGAACTTAATCCTTACGAAACTCAATGAGAACGGGCATTGCAATTTCACCCGGAGTGACTCGCAGGGCCGTTGCAGGCGATCAATATTAATTTACAGTCCATTTTTTTTAATATAAAATGGCTACCATCCCCTGAGACTCTGACTGTATTTCCATTTCCATATTCCAGTTCAGACATTGTCCTTTTTGATTTTTCCAAGTTTCAATTGAATCCAGGGAGAGTTTGGCAAATTATGCCCCATTTCTTAGTCATTTTACACAGGGATTTTAGATTCTCTTGTCAATAATTTACTTTAAAACCGTTTAAAAGTTTTTTATTATCTCCTTGCACTTCATTGATGATGTGTCGCTGTTCTTCATTTATACATATGATGTGAGGGATTCGAGAGCAAAGAATAATAAATGTAATATTAAAGCCAACACTTTTCGTCCCATTTTGTTTTCCATAGCAGCAAAAAAGGCGGGAAGGGTTGCAAATATGATGTAATTCTGATAACTAAACGCTTTGTTTGCATCTTTATAGCAGACAGGCAGCGCAAGAATAATCAGATTGACGAAAATAAGTAGCCTTTACCCGGTTTCTATTGGTCTGTAATGAAGGCATCTGAGCTCTACAAGAAAAGCTTATTCATTATTAGTTGTGAAAAACTATTGGGTCATCTGCCACTCTAAGCCTAAAGGATAGTCATGCTGCTGTTTTTGAGAACGTTTCCAATAAAAAATTTAGGATTAGATGCAGCATTATCCACGTACTCAATTATCCAGTAGAAATATATAGGAAATTTAATAAGATCTTGAGAGTTCACAAAGCTCCACAGAATAAGCAACAGCCTTAAGCATCAAGTGATGAGAATTAGCGTTGCTTGACCCAGAAATATATTATGACCATCGTAGCCCAAAATTATGTATAACAATAAAATTACTGAGTTCATCTTCTATTCTTCTTCTTGTAGGCTAATGTCTCATATAGCTTTCAGTTTTCCTACCTTTACTTGTACCTCGTCCTCCCGTGTTCTTCTCATTCGTTTTTTATCTAGCTTTGCATTCCTCTTTTGATCCCTATCTACATTCTCGAACCCATCAGATATATTAACCCGCAATTTTGAATCTGTTTTACAAGAAATAACCTTCATGCCAGAACGCACTGTTGGAGAAAAAGTATACCTTAGTTTAACCAGACCACTGAGCTGATTAACAGCTCTCCTAGAGAGGGCTGGCCCGAAGGATTAGATTTATTTTACGTGGCTAAGAACCACTTGCTTTCCTAGCAACGGGACCTACAGCTTACTGTGGAATCCGAACCACATTATAGCGAGAAATAAATTCCTCTCATTCTTCATTGGTCGGTCGGAGATTCGAACTGGCGGCCAGCAGAGTCCTAGCTGAGAAAGGAACCCACTCTTCCAACGAGGAACTTGCACTCTTGGAGAAGAAGACCTAGAGAGGGACAGACAGATTAAACGAAAGTTACTGAAAAGGAGAAGCCTCAACATCCAGGAAGCGAGAGAGTGCGTGCAAGATAGAGGCAGGTGACATAGTTTGTTTGTGCAGGACGTTTTAACGCGCTCTTAATGAATGAATTTTTGGTGCATAAGGTGGCCAGTTTTGTGGAAATTTTTTAATTGTGAATTTCATCCACAATTCATCAGTCTAATCTAAGTACGTCATTATCTGCTAACACGACCATATTCGTAGATAATGGCAGACGCACTGGTTGGACGGATCGACTGGCAGTAAAGAAGTCTATCGTAACGGAGCTGTCATTCTGACATAAATGGCAGCAAAAATTTGCTGCAATGAAATAGAAGTCGCATTGAACTAAAACATCCCAATAAAAAAATATAGGTTTTTGTTTAAAAAAAACGGAGTATCTGAACAAATGAGGATTATGCAGATGGGGACGAATGAAAGAGTAATTTTGCAGCCTTATTGTTTTAAATTGCAACGTCAGACACTGTGCAGTTAATGCAATTTGCTGGGAGACGCTAAATGGCCTACCGTGAATTCATTTTCCGGATGTTTGTTACCTGTAATGAGTTCCGGAGTCTCTCCGACGACAAGTTTTCACAAAGGCATTTCTATGCAAATTCAGAAGGGACGCAGGTAAGAAGAACCTTCATTCATTCTAGCAGTCCTTGAGATACGATGTTGCTGCTGTTGCAGAATCAGGCGTCGTGTAATTGTTTTCGTTGCACTAGACCATCTTCTCTTTTCACTAGATGAATCATCGTAGAGTGTACTTTATGGGAAATGATTTTATTACTATAGATTATCATATTATTACTATATATTATCATACTTTGGTATTTGTGTCTGATATCAATTCATATGCAACTCATGCATCCCACCAAAATACTATAACCTGTAAATGAGATACTATAGAATAATCTCCCATCCTCTATTTTTAAACGATATTATTCTCATTCTTACTCAACATGAAGATGCATTCACCGTTCCATATTTTCAGAACAAAAGTAACGAAAAACTGCTGGTCCTAGCCAGCGGGACAATGCAACACCTTGACAAAAGTGAATGCTTATGGTTTAAAAAGCACATAACACGCATTAATTCTTCATGCACAGACACTGAAGGAGGCAACAGAACTATAAAAACATAAGCAAGTGAAATGGCTGAACAAGTTACTTCCGACGACGATCGGAAACAAAACAACCTAAAGAAGATCATCATGTAATGTCCGAAGGATAAAGAACCCTTGCAGATGCTGATACCTTGATGAAAGAACGCCATTTTAATGAGGATACGTTAATCCTGACAAGTAATACCTGGATTACAGCTCTACTAGATTATACTTACATTGCTGTGAAAAAAGAAAGTCTGAGGTCAAAATTACCAGTATTTCAGAATTAATAAGTAAATTCTCTCGTATATATAGGAAATCTTTTAACTAGAGGACGACAAAATTGGCAAAGTAATCAAACTTAAAATCTGTTAAAATTTACTCTCAAAACACGCTGACTACTTCATAGGCGTATTTTCCACATTCCAGTTAAGGACTGCATAAAATTCGGTTCATATTTTTCAGGGAGCAAGTAACTACACCAGGAGTTGCATCGCAATTGCAGTTCCATCGTATTTTTCTCATTCAAAAATCAAATCACCCGGCACAACCACAAAACAAAAGAAATAACAGTGGACATGATAGATTTAGGGTCACTAAATCACTAATAACGACACCTCTATTACAATTTACATAAAGGGAAACTGAATCGTCTATATGGCCTTGACGCTAGTTAAAAAGTTTATTTATTGAAACCCTAATGCTAACTGAGGCTAAAGCAACACAAACCTCAGATTAAACAGGGCTGAGCTCGTATATTGCCATGGGTGTTCTTGAATATAGCTTAACAGACTTTTAAAAGGCATCAACTGTATCTGATTGTTACCTGGCTGTACAAGGGTATAAGGATCTCGCTTCCAGTAGCCTTAAACACCACTGGAAGGATGAACTCCATAACCTTTCATCCCCACAGTTGATGGTGGGCATATTATTTTTGCAATTAGCAATTATTCAAACGTAACTGACAAGGTGTTGTTTTCTATTTCACGCATCTAATATGATCCTGAAAGTAAAGTTAAGAGTTTTCAGGAAAAAGATCTACTCATTGTTAATGGTCCTCGAATGAATAAGTTAACTTGGAGAAGAGTGGCCCAACATGACAGTCATAAGGGAAAGATGTTTCACGGGTAATTTAAACTTTTGTGGCGTTTGTTTGTTAGAGTATCCCACCGTTAGCTAATAAAGGAGCGATAGTGAATTACCAGATTTAAAAATCAGCTTTCCTTGCAAGGGTAAGACACACATACGTACATACATACACACACATATATATGTATATATACTGTATATTGCTAGATGTGAATGCTGGGCTTTGAGTTCATTGGCACAACGGGGCGGGGGGAGGTCACGTCTGACCATGCTTCCACACATAGCAATATCATTCAATCAATCAATTATACAGATAATTATAAGAGAAAACCTCAAGTTAATGACAAGAATGAATTGAAAATTAATTCAAAGTTGTGGAGGGCCGCTTGGGTCCTGGTACGTCAAAGCAATGGGTGATACTTAAGAAAACACTTGATAACAATTACTTCAAAAGGGAGCAAAACACAAGCAGAACATGAGCCTGCACTACTGAAGGGGTGATTGACGGGATATGTGAATTACTTCTATGGGTGAGAGGGCCTTCTTGCCACTTGATGCAGGAAGATTCTACAAGAACATGCCCGTCTTAGTGGGTGCGATGGGAGCATACAATTGGGGCAGAGTCAATTCACAGTACCAGATTTGATCTGCAATGATACAGTCAAGAGGTTACCTGATGAATGAATTTTGGCACCTGAGGAGGTTCTGCTGGAGGCAGTGGATTCCTCTCTCATAAATATCCACAAACACAATAATAACACTTCATCAATGCAAAATAATAATCAACAAACAGGTAACTTATATCACTCCAGGTATGGAAAGGAAGATATGATGAAAATTAGTAACAGAAGAAGGAAAGGTGACCTGCAATCTCAACATCTGACATTACCTTGTCCTGAAGGACGTCTCCGTGGGCTATTGACAATGGACTATGGCACTTGGGGGTGGGAAGCAAAGCTATGACTGATGGACACTAGGTCAAGAGGTAAAGGGGGCAGAGGAGTGAAGCTGTGGCGCCTCTCATCTGGTTCTCTCGGAATCTCAAGTCTGTCTCTCTTGGGCACCGGTCAGCAGCTCCCTTTTATAGGGTCTGACCCATGGGTCACAGATGCATGATGGGAGTTGGGGCCATGAAGTTCCCACAGTCACAGATGCTTGATGGGAGTTTGGGCCATGCGGTTCCCACGTCTTGGCGCCAATTCTTGGAAGGTAGGGTCTGTCCTCGCACCAACTTTCTCCTCGCTAATGGTGTCCTCTGGCTATGCCAGTGGCTGTTAAACCACTAATCCCAACACCAGGGTCCTGTGAGAGAGGAAGAAGGAGCAAGAATCACTGTTTCCAAGAAAGGGGTATTAAAATGGGGGTGGTGGGGGGGCTTAGACGAGGAATAGGGAAACTCCAGATCTGGGGGATCTAGTTGACCTGACAAACAAGTTCTTTGTGCTCTTTGGTTCTTTGTTTATTCTAATTTGAGGCTTTGTATGAGATATACAGATGTAATCATGCCATCTGCATAATCTTGTAGCATAGCTTCCCCCACAAGTAGATGTTACGCCTTTATTTGGGTGAGCATGTCTGCCTCAGTAAGGCACTTGCATCAAATTGCTCCTCATCTTACTCTATTTCTCTCGGATGTCTTATTTAATCAAATCAAGTTTACAACTTCTGCGCTGACATTAATGATAACAGAATTGCGTTAAACACAGAAGGCATCAGTTGCAAAGTATTTAGTGCTAACATCTTTATGAATTTACACTTTACGTTAAATACCATTGGTCATGGCTAGATAAATCATCAAATACTCAATCATGTTATGAGACTTAAACATACAGTCCAAACTAAGGTTGGTTGGTTAACAAAATTTATTAATTATTTTGTTGGTTCAGTTACATCAAGGTTGCAAATTCATGCTGTTAGTTTTGCCTTGAGGAGGCATCAGATCGAGAGTACTGCATGGGCTTACATTAGGGGGTGCCACAGTACTCAATGCGGCTGACACTGTGCCATGTGGCACAAATGCTGGGGGGTGAAGGCTCAATATGTTTGCGAGTGCGATTTTGTCAGGTATCAAAGAAAAATTAGCATCAAGGAGGGATGTAATCTCAGGGGTTACGTTCAGCAATGAGAGGCCTGGGCAATGTTCTCTGAAAGTAGGCCAGGCTATTCTGTGGCTCTGGGGTTGTGACTTAGTGTCTGGATAGAACACTGGCAATCTTATTGCTGGTGCCCTTGGTATGCTCTATTTTCCAGTTACAGTCCTGCTAATCTATGCACCAGCTCATTAAGCACTCACTCTGATTCCTGAATGTAGTGCGACACTTGAGGGGGTTATGGTCTGTGAGGATGGTCAAGGGGAATTTATTATCTGCAGGGTAAGATTCAAAGTGCCTCACAGCAAGGATCATGCCAAGGAGCGCTTTCTCGATTGTGCTGTATCTGGTCTGGGCTGAGTTGAGCTTTTTGGAATGATAGGAGATTGGGTACCAAATGCCATTGTCTTCCTGGACCACAACAGCACTAATTCCTACTTCGCTAATGTCAACTGCCAGGTTGAATGGTTGCTTGTGGTTTGGGGATGTGAAGATCAGGTTGACTGGTGAGTGCAGCTTTTAGGTGGTCATATACCTTCTGGGACTTGGGCGTGCATCGGAAGGTTTGGTTCCCTTGAAGAGGTTTGTGATGGGTGCAGCCACATCAGCGAAATTTGGGATGAACCTCCAAAAGTATTACACCTTTCCCAAAAATCGCAGCACATCCCTTTTTGTCTTTGGATAAGGCATTTTTTGGATGGCTCTGACATTGGCATCCTTTGGCATCAGTTTGCCACTGCTGATCCGATGACCAAGGTAGGTAATCTAAACTACGGCAAACTGGCACTTCTCCAGGTTTATTACTAACTTCAATTGTAGTAGGGTGGGTAACACTTCCTTAACCCTTTCGCAGAGGAGTTTATTTTGACTCTCATTCCCAGCAAAGTGCACATTTGAAAATGCTTCCAGCTTAAAAAAAGAAAAATGTACTACATCTTTAAGCCCTATATTTTCAGGAATGAACTTCATTTTAGCTTGCAATTAATACATCATGCGCCAATAAATTATTACAAATTGGAAAAAGTACAAAAAAAAAAAATTCATTGACTCTAGGCCTTCGTTAGTGGCACAAGTAATCCTTTTAGTACACTATCGGTGTATGATATATTCATGTTCCACATTTGCAACACTTCTTGTACTGTACATTCTGTGTAAATGCTATACTTCAAAATATATACAAAATAATATAGATGTTTTTCTCTGCGCCATCAAACTGATATCTGTCCCTTGCAAGTACTGCTCTGAAACCAGGTGTAACTAACATGAAGGTGTTTTAACTCAGATAACTTTCAATGGTAAGTTTGTGAACTAACCCCATTTCTATTGAAACATAAACATACCATGATCTTTTAGGCAAAGTTTGCTTCTTGGCTATCATAAAATAGAAATATTTAATTCTTTTGTTACGTTACCATCTATTTCCTATGGAAATAATTTAGCAAAGAATTCATAGGAGTCAAATCTAATTACCTTATGAGTCTGCGTAAATTATTGTATTATCCACCTCTTTGGGATTATTATCATTTAATTCAACTTCAGTCCGTGTGTATGGCACAGCAACATCAACACATCATCACCATCAATATCATCATCATCATCCTCACTTTCCACCAGATCAGAATCATCTATATCATAATCAGATTCTGAATCAGAAGCTAATAATTTTTCCTCCATTTCTTAGAGTGAAATATAATATATATATATATATATATATATATATATATATATATATATATATATATATATATATATTATAATATATATGTATATATGTATATATACATACATTCATACATATATATATATATATATATATATATATATATAGAATATATATACATATATACATATACACGTCCCAAACTTTTTTACGCAATCATTGAGAGAGAGAGAGAGAGAGAGAGAGAGAGAGAGAGAGAGAGAGAGAGAGAGAGAGAGAGAGAGAGAGAGAAACGTTTGGTACAATAGTGGGTCTGAGACAGGTGTGTGGTGTGTACATGTTTGAAAATAAGTTGGCCTTATTCCAGCCCGGGATCTTGCTCCTAGAGCAGCCAGTAAGAGTCATTCTGATGGTATATAAGTGATGAAGATGGTCGGGATTAAGAGTTATGTTTAATGATGTGAAATCCATAACGACGAGTCTCCAAGGTTATTTGATATTTTTTTACGAATTTGGTGATGCATAAATTGGGAAAATTTTAGATTTTTCTAGAGAAAATTTGTGAAATTCTGAACAACACAGAAAGAAAAACGTGAGAGGGAGGTGAATATAAGCTGAAGAGTGGGTTCTGTCGTTACAGACTCCGAAATGGATCTACAACTTCTTTTGCCTTGCCTCCGCCTAGTAGCAGTTTTTGGTGTGCTGTTGTGCAGTGGAACCTCAGCGGAGTCCGGCAAAATGGATCCAGGTCTGGAAGCCGCCTCTGGAATCAAGAATTGGTTCTGGTTGCTGTTTTTGGATTGGCTAGCGCTGTAACAGGCAACATACTGGTTAACATTACGAAGCAGAAAATCGGAGATGATGATTACAATGGAAAACTGAAGCACTGCAGGGAGAAGTTCGTCTCGAAAGAGAAGAGAGGAAGAATCTGACGCTGGAGAATGTCAACTTAACCAAAAGAGTTCATGATCTGAAAAATGCTCTTCAAGAAAATAAAACGGAAAAAGAAAAGGAGGAGATGCACAGAAAGGAACTGGAAAAAGAAAAGGATAAGCAGTCGTACACAGGACGGTTTAACACGCAGAAGAGGGAACAGCAGAATCTTGGAGGACAAGATCCTTTTGCTTGAGAACGAAAGGCAGCTGACGCAGAAGGAGATGCCGGCTCAGGAAAATGTGCATGAAAGCAGAAAATAAGCGACTGACTCAGAACGGTGCCGCTGTCCAGTAGCTAAGTGATATCCGAACAACAAAGTAATGAGCTTGACTGCTCAGTTGGCAAAGCTTAATTGCCAACTTCGTCAACAAGAGGAAGTACCAAGTCAGCTGGACACGCAACTGCGTGAGATGGGAGAGGAGAGGATGCAGATGACTGAAGGAATCAGAGGACTAGGAAGCGAACTCAATCACTGTAAGACTGAGAAGGAAAACCTCCGGTTAAACGTTCGAGAAATGCAAGAGCAAGTTGGAAAGCTGTCGAAAGAAAATGGCTTCCTCCAATGTCAGCGACATGAGAAAAATGAAGCTTAGTCAGCAGGATAATTTACTGCAAGCGAAAGACCACCGGCTGGAAGAGATGGCGAGGCTGGCCAGCAGCATGGACGAGAGGAATCTTCTTTTGGAAGATGAGCTGCGAAATCTGCAGGCAAAGAACGAAACGTTACTCCGCGACTTCAAGAACCTCGAGATGAGGACGGAACACTTGGAAAAAGCAAACAAAAGACTACAGAAAAGACTTGCAGTTCTTACGAGCTGGCACGAGGCAGTACGAGCCAGCCTTAATCTGACGGACAGGAAATTAGAGTGAATCTCCGATAATGTAGGGCAGGAAGACTCACTTATGTTTGCCGGAGGAACAATGATGTTATTTACACGAAGGAATCCATGTACTGCTTGTGTTTAGTTTCATATGTAAATATCCATTCTGTACATTTTAATATTTTTCATTGTACGTTCAAGGATAAGGATATAACAAAATGTAAAAACAACTTCCCTCTGTTCATTGCCCAACAAAAGCTAAGTTCATTAAAGTCAAGGAATGCAATAATGACTTGGTATATAACAGACAAAAAGATAATATATATATATATATATATATATATATATATATATATATATATATATATATATATATATATATATATATATATATATATTATATATATATTTATATACATGCATGTGTATATATACAGTATATATTTGAATAGATATAGATATATTTATATATATAAAAATATATATTATACATATGTATGAATATATATACATATTTATATATATGTAGTACAGTACTCTCCAATTACGTTAATCCTACAAGAAATATTGCTGTATATTGCTACAAATCTATCTTGCTATCATAAATCATGATTATATATCATGAATCCAACTTTACATAATATCATGAAAACCCCAGTAACCTATCAAATTCTGCAAGTGATGCGGAAGACGTTTCCGGTAAGTACTGTAGGCCTGTATTTCTTAAAATCTCCAACAGATGGCAATAGTCGTTCATCGCAGTGAAAGGGTTAAGAATCTGACCTTGTTCATGAGGCATTGAAAACAGCTTGGGGCATTCTTAAGGCCAAATGGCATAACCTTACACTGGTGCATGCCACTGGGCATGGTGAATGCTGTCAGAGGGCACGACTCCTCTGACAGTGGCACCTGCCAGTATTCCTTCTCTAAATCAATCTTGCTGAGAAATGGGGATGGAGATCAATTGTGCATCGATTTTCATAAACTGAATGAGAATGCCAAATCAGAGCCATACCCTCTGCGGCGGATTGAAGTATGCTTGGACAGCTTAGGCAGTCACTCACAATAAAAGCATCCCTCTGGGAGAGAGAGGTGCCAAATTACCTAGGACTGGCGAGAACTGAAGTCCTTATACCATGCAACTGAAATAATAAGGCTTTACTAATTAACAAGGAGCCCATGAATGGCACAGCCAATCAGAAGTCACTTATATCACACTGTTCACAAATTGGAATTAACTACCATGCAAATGAACGGTGGCCATGGCTGAGAAAAAGCTGGACTAGGGATCAAAAGGAGGGTTTACAGAAATGAATGGAGAGAGAGAAATGCATGTGGAGGAGCACGAGATTTACTTGGAGGGGTTCGTTAAAGGTCCTGAAATAATTCAGTAGAAGGGAAAACATGCCCCCAAAATACTTGAGTTGTCTTAGTCTTACAGTAAGAGTCCAAAGAAATTATCTAATATATGGGTATCCTGAGCTAAGGCCCATCACACACGGGGCATGGGTTGGTGGACCTGTAAAATGGGTGAGCGAGAACAATGGGCATTGACTCACTATCTGAGCCAAAACACAATGAGAACAAATCTAGGCACGCCTGACTCATGGCAAAGCCCCAGGGTCCAATATGACTGCTGCTTCAGTTAGGGCTTCCAATCTTTGTAGCGGCTCTCCTGTGACAACCTAGAAACACAAGACATTTTGCGGAAGAGGAGGAATAATACAGGAAAGAAAAAACGAGACGAGTATACTACATGGGCAGGCATTTGCACTTCGTCTGCACAGGGGCAGTCATTTTATGAGCAAGGGTTAACTTTGCACATAATGGGGGGCAGTCATTTTATGAGCAAGGGTTAACCTTGCACATAAAAGTACATACATATATATATATTCTTCTGTATTTTCAAAAATTCATCTCTTAGTCGTCAGCCTGTGTGGGAAATGAGTGGCGGGAAAGGAGACGCCATGACACATTTGAATAGAGGTAGGCCTACGCACCCCCCCACTGCCTGCTTTGTGGGGAACAATGCCGCTCCTTAGTCACCCCCCAACACGTGATTTGGGGCTACGGAAGTCGTTAAACTCACAAGGGCGAATGCCTTTTCAAGGGGGCTACTATTTTGAACCTTAGGGACTTAGCTATAAGGCCTCTTACTGTATGAGGATGACCCTCTGGCAGACCTTAATGTTACACCTTCTCTGGTCGACCAGGAACTGTCCGGCCGGAACACAGATGCTGGTTCTACCCTTACAACGGTTGTCGCAGCAGCAGAAGTAGGGAACCAGCCCGTAGCTACTGGGGCTACCCCTGATCCTGCTCCTGATGGCACTTCTGGCCTTTCCCCAGAGTCGGTGCCCTCATCACCTCCTAGGAATGGTGTAGCCAGACCTTGGAGGCCCTCAAAGAAGAAGAAGAAGAAGGGGCGGAGAAGATCCACTTAACAAATCAGAGCCACAAGCTCTCCTTGGCACTCGTGACCCATTGGCACAGTGCCGTTTCCATCTCAGAGTGACCCTGGCACCTACCCAGAGAAGGTAGCCTGCGTGATCTCTGCCCAAGTAGACTAACATCTAACACCCTAGGCATTTTGTGATACTAACCCTGTTCATAACCTAATCCAAAGCTATCCAATACTCAAGCTGGTACACCCCCTGGCCACTTACCATAACTAACCCTTCAGGTTGCTCATGTCCAAGTTTATTACATGTATTATTCCGTAAAGCATTGCGTAACCTACAGTTAAATGCATTTAGTTAGGTCTGTGTCATTTAATTTAGTGCCAGAGCCATAGGATAGTAGGCTATGTCAAAAGTCCAATTTACAATGTATCTGTTGCCTAGGAGTAAAGGTCCCCTGTCATCAGAAACAGCCAGTAGAAGTCTGTAGATACAGTTGTATAGGTTAGGTTCTGCTGTAGTAAGTTAGCAAAACTAGTACCCCTCTTAGCAGTTAGGAAGGTCCATTTAGTTATTGCAGTGCAAAAGCCCAACTCATTTAGGGAAGCTAACTGCCTAGTCAAGACAAACAACTTGCTTAGACAAGGCCTTCACACTTGAAAGAGAGTGAATGCCTTTTTAAAGGGGGGAGCTCTTCCGTATTTTCAAAAATTTGTCTCTTAGTCGTCAGCCTGAGTGGGAAATGAGAGGAGGGAAAAGAGACACCATGACACATTTAAACAGAGGTAGGCCTACGCACCCCTCCCTCGCCTGCTTTGTGGGGAACAATGCCACTCCTTAGTCACCCCCCATCACGTGATTTGGGGCTAGGGGAGTCGTTAAACTCACAAGGGCAAATGCCTTTTTAAGGGGGCTGCTATTTTGAACCTTAGGGACTTAGCTATAAGGCCTCTTACTGTATGAACCTATTACTGGCTGGGAATTGCTTTCAGATTCGACCTATGCCTTTGTGTTTGCCTCAAAAATACCCCAAGATGCCAAGCAGTTCTGGGCAAGCCGAACGCCGCCAGACACACCGCAACCATACGAGGAAGCACACTCAATGCGCCTCATCTTTCTCTCTGCATACTGGCCTGACTGTAATTGCCAGAGTACCCAGGTCAAATTGCAAGAGCTCTGCATAGAACAGGTTAAGGTACGTCTGGGAACACAATCCTTGCCAGTTACTATCCCTTCTCGTGAACTTCTCTCAATGTTTTCATTATTTCCAAATTTCCACTCTTCTAAACAAGGCCCCCTATGTTAAAGCAAACCTACCAACAAAGCAGCCCATGATTCGCCCCTAAGCTCCAATCAAATTAACTCAGTGATCAGAATTAGATTACTCCCTCCATAGCGTTACCAAGGGCTAATTAAATTTAGTTGATCATTTCCTCCATGGTGTCTAGTTAATTTAGTGTGAGAGAACCTCCTTGTTTTGAATGCTATCCTGGAATTCCCTTCCAGAAATCCTGCTACTCTGCTCCCAAGTGGTCGATCCCAGCCTTGTGAATCAATTCCACTTAGAAGTACTGCCATTTCTGATAAGCAAGAATTGCCTGAACCGCAGTCCCCATTGCGCACAAGAAAGCCTGAGCATTCCAGCCGTAGTCACCCTTTGTATAATCAGGAATTTGCTATGCCTGGCCTAATTCTATTTCACATCATATGTGCTCGCTTGCTGTATCAGCAGCCTTTTCAGATTAATTTCTTGATTGCTCATCTGCAAATAAATTCAGTTTAACGTAACTTGATACTCATTTTCCATGGCGACCTTCCACTCCCTGATTAATTACTAATGATATTAAGGTAAGTCATCTTTTTCCCAACCATTTATTACAGTCTGGGTGCTATCTGTTGTCCCCATAAGGCAGTTAAAGGATAAAAATAATCCCTGTACATTCCTCCAACAGACCCCAGAACGTAAATATAATATATATATATATATATATATATATATATATATATATATATATATATATATATATATATATATATATATATATATATATATATATTTTCCTGGGTTTGTGGTATTTTACAGGCTGGCAACGGGAACTTTATTTAATTGGCCTGGAGTTCTGACTTGCGTAAAGGGAAATCGTAAAAAAAATAAGAAAAAGGGGAGCATTCAGGAGCTGAAGGCTCTACTTCATAAGGAAATGTTATGTAAACACTTGGGATAAATTAAAGAATTATATTTACAAAAGCAAGCATTTGAAGGGAAAATGGATAAGTAACTTGATAAAGGGCTTGCAACGCCTGAAGATCCTTCTACTGGAGTCTTGATTAAAGGCAAGGCACAGCCCAAGATGAGTCCACTGCGAATAGGTCCCTCTGCAAGAGAGATTTACACATTACACGCCAGTAAAGGAACAATATAACACCGAATATGACTCAAGTTTGCACTGAGGGTGCCAAAGACTCGAGGAATGAATGACCACTTTACACTCGAACACAGGACATTGGAAATGACACTGGATAAACTGGCACAAGGATAGAAGTGAAATGCTGGTACTCCAAGCTTTCTAAAGGGCAAATTGTCGTGACTGAAAGTCTTCACTTGCACTTTACCTTAGGGGAAGCGGGTCTCTGGTGAAGAAGGACGAGGGGCGATCACCGACGATGCAGGCTGTCCCTCAAGGATGACTGGAGTCTGGAGTCGGACGGGTGAAAAACAATGGTCTCTCAGCAAACTGCACACCTGCGTGTATGGCTGTCCCCCTACGGCTGCTACTGCATGGCTCCTACTCACGTTACTAACTAACTGCCTCTACTGCTGTCTTTTCCTTATATGGGCTCCGGCTGCGTCGGGCCGTGGTGTGTCATCCGCCAGGTGTTCAGCCTCTTCCCAGGTTTCCTGCAGAGGTAAGACAATTCAGGCAGCTTAATTTGCCTTTAGAAAGTCCGTTTAAGAAGCTTAGGCTAGTTGGGCTAAGCTTATTAAGGAGTGGCATTAAGTATCCTCCTGGCCCCCTTTTATCTGTGTCATCTCAATATCTGTTCCAGGTAAAAATAGGACAGATTGGAATGTTGATAACGATTTCTAGGTCAAATTCGGCCATGCGGTTCTCAATAAACAAAGGGTAAATTAGGTAGGGGAAGCGCTGTAGCAACTTCTGGTTGATTATAATAATATATATATATATATATATATATATATATATATATATATATATATATATATATATATATATATATATATATATATATATATGAAAATAAGAAAGGCCCATAAAACACTATTTAAACGTTGAAACCATATATTTCGGGCACTTGTTTCTGTGCCCCTGTTCACTGGTAGAATATGGACAGGTGGAAAGTTACAATGGTATATATACAAAAACATGAAGGTGTGGCCTTAGGCCTCCGATGTTAAGGAGGTGGCGATTCTTAAGAAGGAGGAGAAAGACCAAATTCCCTAGTGGTTTTGGCCTCATTAGCTCTTTGGCGATGGATCTGGCGATTTCTTGGATGGGTCTGAGATTAAAGTGTTTTTCCAATGTCCTCCTGACAGGTTCATATTGTTGGTTTGATTGATGATAGCAGATTCCAGCATCTTTCTTTTGTACAGCTACTCTTGAAAATATTAATGACATGTTCTGTATTTCTAATATGTGGAAAATTCCCGAACTCTCCAAATTTTCCTACATATAGAAATACAGGGCATGTCATTAACTGAGTGGGCGGAGTTGGTTTTCAAGAGTAGCTGTCCGTACAAAAGAAAGATGCTGGAATCTGCTATCATCAATCAAAACCAACAATATGAACCTGTCAGATTTGGAAATCGGACGCCATCGAAAATCCTCAGACCCATCTTGAAGAAGATGACCCAAGAAACCAGATCCATCGCCAAACGGGTTCCAAAACCACTCTTTCCTCCTTCTTAAGAATCGCCACCTCCTTAACATCGGAGGCCTAAGGCCACACCTTCATGTTTTTGTATATATACCATTGTAACTTTCCACCTGTCCATATTCTACTAGTGAACAGGGCTGCCTGAAATATATGGTTTCAACGTTTAAATAGTGTTTTATGGGCCTTCTTATTTTCATATTACACTGTAGTATTACAGAAAAGACATTATAATAATATATATATATATATATATATATATATATATATATATATATATATATGTGTGTGTGTGTGTGTGTGTGTGTGTGTGTGTTTGTTGTGTGTGTGTGTCTGAATCTGTGTGTATATGTGTGTGAGTGTATCTAGTTGTGATATTTTTTCTTGAAACTCAGAAAAAGGATAATAGATCAAGAGAGACGGTATAAATTGCCTCTTACGTTTCACGTTTTCGCATCACCAAACATTATGAGGCACTGATATTACCCAAATACTCATTCGTGCATACTCAAGTTATAAAACTCTTATCACTTCAGCTATTCAATAATGATACTTACTGAAAGTGACTATAAGGAGGTTTAAATGGGAAATGCCGAAAAGGCCAAACATTTAAAAGAGGAACTTATAAGGAAAGGATGAAATATCATCATCACATTATGGTCTATGAAAATTTATATGCGATGAAATGGGAGGAATGAAGCCCTCATGAAGAGAGGCGTAAGTGTGTGTTGAAAGCTTCAGTGACTCAATAAAATCATAGGAAAGGAATTGATTGATAAAATGATGAAACCATAATCATGAATTCATATTCATAGCTTTCATTATTGCATGAGTTCCAATGTTCCCTTGAACATAATATTTAGTTAATAGTTATCGTTGTCAAAACATTATCCATATCAACAAAAGTTAATTGAATTTGCATTGGATACAAATACAGTAGTACACTCAACGTCAGTGTTTTGCTTGAATTACTATCCAGTCACATAATTCGCCCCTTTGCTTGAGTTATTACTGTATTTTCTTAGCTTACATGGACAATCCTAATAATGATTAAATTGTCATAAAATTTACCGTAAAATTTGGTTAATTTTTTTTTTTTAGTTCAACTTATGGTTATTTTTTCTCGTGTATTCTTCGTTCCTTCTTTCAAATGCCTTTGAAATTGTTCTCATTTTTGAGGATCAGCCACGTATGAATCTGGAATATCTTAACCGAATAGACGTGTTTGTGTTCATTTTCATAATAAGCTACTAAAATATGTTGCATCTAAAAAAAATTTTCTTAAGTAAATAAATAAATACACTGCATGAAAAAAACAAATAAACACTGGTACTCTAAAGTACATTGCTGAATAACTCTTACGGTATCATCATCGAAGTTTGCAATTTTAGCGCTTCTGCAAATTTAATCAGGCCTTAAGTCTGTTACAGGTGTTGCGTTTTCGTACGCAGTCTTTACCAAACCCTAAAGAATGAAATTCTTTTCTTGTTTTAATAATTTTTACAAGAAACCTAACTGTTTACCTGCTTCCTAAAATATTTATCATGTTTTATTAAAAAATAACTTTCAAATGTCCCTTTAGTTAGCTTTGTACTTCAATATTTGAATCAATTTCAGGCAAGGTAATGTTAGTCAGGAGAAATAGTTTCTGAAACAACCTTTTACTTAGGTAAATGATTCATAATTAATCATAAAATGCTGAAAATAGGAACTATTGCCTCAGCTTGGAGCTACTTTCAAAAGCCTTCACTGTGTGTGTGCGTGTATATAGCCTATATGTATGTGTTTGTGTATATATATATATATATATATATATATATATATATATATATATATATATATATATATATATATATATATATATATATATATATATATATATATATATATATATATAATTATGAAAAGGAGTGTAATTCACTTTCTCAAAGTCCGAGTATATCTAGCCTGTTAGAGTATGAATAAGGTATTAAAATATTGTGTTCCTGTTATATAAGATTTTTATTACAGTATCTTTTATGGAGCTGTAATATCCTAAATTTCCTAAATTTCTACTTTTCTTTAAATTTTGTTTGTGTTCCGTTTTGCGTTTTAGTACTGTGCTTAAGTAATGTAAAGTTCAAGAGCTACCGGCGTCGTGGAAACTTAAGCTGTGTAGAAGTGCATCAGATATATTTATCCCGAGAACTCAAACATTACCCTCCGGATCATATATATAAATATATATATATATATATATATATATATATATATATATATATATATATATATATATATATATATATATATATATATATATATATTCTTGTGCTATATCTGGCTTTTTAGAATTTCTCTATTATTTTCACAGTAGCTATATATATATATATATATATATATATATATATATATATATATATATATATATATATATATATATATATATATATATATATATATATACATATATATATATATATATATATATATATATATATATATATATATATATATATATATATATATATATATATATATATATAGCTACTGTGAAAATAGAGAAATTCTAAAAGCCAGATACAGCACAGAATATGTCGAATGGAAAGGGTAATAGTTCAAGATGAACAGATCTCCAGAGTTTATTTGGTATATTGTATCTTGTCAAGTTACAACGGCTGCCTGGAAAGATGAAATTTTTTTTTTTTTTTGTGTTTTTCCAAACAGATGTCTAATGGTACCTTCGCAGGGGAGCAGTAAAAGTGCAGTACGCTATAAAGATTATCAGTAGAAAGAACTGCTATTTATTTAGTATTGTTTATCGAGGAAAGAACCGCAGACACACGTCAAATATGAGAGAAACATTTCAACGTTGAGCTGTTCAGGAAACTGCTAAACATCTAAAATATATGTATATTTTTTTTCAGGAATATAAATAAACCTGTGTACAAGCGTACGTTTTATAGTATATTGTTCAAGTATCTAAATATTAACTTTAAGAAAAGCGTAGAGTGGCTACACCGTTATCACAGAGTAATCATTTTTCATAGAAGAAAAATATTATTCCATTTTTTTTCATCGCCTGAAAAAAAACTAGATTAGTTGGCTGTTGAGTTCATAATTTATGCTAATAGACGAGTTTCAAAGCTGTGATTTGGCATTCGGAGTATTGGTATAATTAGCACATAAGCTTTAATTCTCATTAAGAGTCTTTAAGCTTAAAACATGACTTAGTAAAATGCAAGGTTCTTGGAATGGCGATGGCACACATGGGCTCGGAAAAAACGAAAAAATCCTGTATGATGTCAATTCAATTTGATTAAATATCTATGCATAAATACATGAGCATAACCACTCAAACACACACACATATATAAATATATATATATATATATATATATATATATATATATATATATATATATATATATATATATATATATATATATATATATATATATATATCTACCTTAATGGGGCTGACGAGTTCTTTTTAAGAAAAGATAAATTATAACATCGTAGCATAACTAATTTTCATCTAATTAGCATATAATATAATGAAAGCTAGTTTGTGTTTATATCTGTCACTTTAGTATTTTTCGAAAACAATAAAATCTCTAAAACAATACAGTATTAGAAACCGAAAGCTGTACTCGCCCAAATATACCAGATATTTTTACTGTATCGGATAGAATTCACATTCCTTTAATTTGGGCACCTGTTCACAATATATATATATATATATATATATATATATATATATATATATATATATATATATATATATATATATATATATATATATATATATATATATATATATATATATATATATATAGTTTCTTGTGACATTTACGGGAGTGCATAGGGTCTCGATGAACTCACACCACCACATTCTGTCCTGGGCTAGCTCCTCAAGATCAACCCAACACTCGCCTCCTGCTTGCCGCCTCATTGTCCTCAACCACGACTCCTTTGGCCTACCTCTACCTCTTCTACCAAGGGCAACCCACCCCGGTGTATCTCGTACTATTCCCTATCTTCTATGCACATGGCCTAGCCACTTCCAGCATGAGAACCTAATATACTCATCGACTGGCTGCACCCTCGTTAACTCTCTAATTCTGTTATTTGATATCCTATCCCTCCAATTAATTCCTAATATTATTCTGAGCACCTTACTTCAAATGCTAAGAATTGATTATCTGAAGTCACTACTGTACCATGACTCATGCCCATAAATTAAAATATTCCTAACCATTACTTTATAAATTTTGGTTTTTGTATGCACATAAAAATTGCTATTATTCCAAATATTTCTAAGTATCCCCATTGACTGATGAGCCTTTTTTAATCTTTCCATAAATTCTGTGCTCAGAGAACCATCCTTATCTAAATAAGTACTTAAATATTTAAACTTATCCACTTGCTTTACAACCAAGCCTTCATGATTTCAGTTGTTCCACTATTAACAACCAAACCAACCTTTCGACCTTCACTAACTAGACAATCAACACTCTCTGCATCTTTTCTGGTTTCTCGCAGATGAAAACCATATCATCAGCATAATCGAAGTCAAGAAGTCTCACATTTTCTCCCCAGAGTACACCTGCATCCGTTTCTCTTTTAACCTTCTCATAACATAATCTACAACCAATACAAACAACAGAGGAGACATAATGCCACCCTGAACCACATCTGACTTACGTTCAAATGGATCACTCAAACACCCATCAACCATCATTTTACCAGATGTGCCCTCATGCATGTTCATGATAACAGTCACAAACTTTTCCAGTATTCCATAATGCCTCATAATTTTTCCCATAATCCATCTCGAAATACTATCAAAGGCCTTTTCAAAATCAACAAAACAAAGACTTAACGGAGTTTTAATTTCATCAGCTTGCTGCATTAAATGCTTACTATGAAGATCTGATCACAGCAACCCCGCCCCTTTCTAAAAGCGGCCTGTTCATCCGTCAGAATACCACCAACCACTGGCTCCAACCTGTTCAACAATACTCTACTGAAAATTTTCAAGGCTACAAGTGACAAAGTGATTCCCCTCCAATTACCACACCTACAAAGATCCCTTTTCTTTGGAACTTTAATGATCACACCATTCTTCCATCCTAATGGTATTATCCCCGTCACCTATATCTCATTGAATAATATCTTCAAGACCAATCTATCCTCCTCCACTTTAAACATTTCCGGGAATAAACCATCCTCTCCTGGTGCCTTATAATTCTTTAACTGTTTTATTGCCTTAACTACTTTTTGTGGCCTGATCTCACCTTCATCAATATTTAAATCTTCCTGAGCAGGAGGTATGGCCTCTTCCGGGGGGACTGGTCAATTAAGAACTGTCTCGAGGTGCTCTTATAATGTGGTTCGGATTCCACAATAAGCTGTAGGTCCCGTTGCTAGGTAACCAATTGGTTCTTAGCCACGTAAAAGTAAATCTAATCCTTCGGGCCAGCCCTAGGAGAGCTGTTAATCAGCTCAGTGGTCTGGTTAAACTAAGATATACTTATCTTATCTATCTATTTCTGATTTCAATATTTTGGTCAATAAATTACCTCCATATCCTAACTGGTATATCCTTAAGCTTACCAGCACTGCCAATCAGCTCTCCAATTGCTTTATATGCTATCCTTTGACTCTGACCATCATTTTTATTAATTAATTTTTCAATTTCCGAATCCTTTTCATTAACAGATCTTCTTTTATTTCTCTTAGTTAGTCTTTAAACTTCTGAATCAAAACTCAAGTACTTGGTTCTTGCTAATTCAAAATCTTCATTGCTAAAAAAATGCTTCTCAATCCTCAATTTTGACTCACCTTTCTTTTCGATTATATCCATGCTTCCTCAGGCATCCACATCTTTTTCCTCCTTTTCCTCTCCTTCCCCTCTAAGCATACCAGTATCGTACCTATCAACAATAGGTTTTCCCTACTTCTGACATTTTAGCTCAATTCTTACTTTTGCAACGCTGAGATGATGATCACTACCAATATCTGCTCCCCGATTAACACGAACATCTAGCAAAGAACTTTTATGCCTTTTACTAAAAGCAATATGATCAATCTGATATTTATATTTTCCACACGGTGACACCCATGTCGTCTTGTGTATATTGTGATGTTGAAAAAGTGTGCCCCCAATGACTAAGTCATTTGCTAGACAGAAACTCCTAAACCTTACTCCATTTTCACTCATCCTACCACCGATACCTATCTTACCCATACAAGACTCAAATCCCTCATTCGAGCAGCCCATTATTACACTGGAGTCTCTACTACACACCAAAACATCATGTCTAGCAACTCTTACTATTCCTTCCTGCAGCTTTACATAAAATGCATCTTTCCTTTCATCAGGTGCATCACTAGTGGGTGCATAACACGCAAACAGACTGATGTTACCATGATTTTACTTGAACTGTGCGTACAACAATCGCTCATATGTGGGACCCCATTCACATAGAACCTTCTTTTCCTTGCATCCCAATAGCAATCCTACTCCCTGATAATGCATTCTATCCCGTCAGCCAGACGTCAACAAACATAAATCATTCTCCAAAGCCAATTTATCGACCCCAGTTAATCTTGTCTCTGTTACAGCACAAATGTCTAATTTATAACTTTGAAAAACTGCCACTAACTCTTCAGTTTTGCTATCCTGATTTAACGTTCTCACATTTCAGTTGCAAATTTTGGTAGTATTTTAAGCATGAATACAAGAACTAGAGACTATGAGATTCTTAGCACCCCTTGCCCATTTAAGGCTTCACGGGACTGGGGGCCATTCTTCTTCTGTCAGAGCCCATAAAGGTTTCTTTGGCTAATTACACGAACACTTAGCCACAGTATTGCAATCGCAGTAGGCGGCTAACTTGCCTGCATGCCCACACCCAAAATGTTCAGCCATGCTGAGGCCAATAGTATGTCGGCGTGCTTCCCAGTCATTTCCCTCTCAAGGAGTTTATCTGCCTGAGAAGCAAACACATCAACACATCAGCATGTGTTTTACAAAAAATACATTTCTGACCCACACAGCTATCAAATCCCAAGCTCTCAAATGAAAGGCCAAGGTGCTACCAATTCACTGACACAGATCATAAAGGAAGTTGGAGGCCCAGTTGCTAAGTACCTGAGGTTTTTCCTGGGCAAGCTGCTGCCTAACATACCAGCCTGGTCAGGAAATATGTCAGGTACATACGTACTTAGGTTCCAACTTTTTTTGTGACCTGTGTGGGTCACATGGTAGCGCCCAGGCCTTTCATTTGAGAGACTATAGTTCGATCACTATGTGAATCAGAAATTTATTTCCATCATATTTGCTTTGAAAGTGTAATTTGGAAGGAATGCTACAAATTGACTTGCTGGTGGGCCAGGAAGTTAGGTAAAATCCACTGGTATGTTAGGCAGCAGCCTGCTCAAAAAAAAAAAACTCAGGTACGTGGATATCTAAGTTTCAACTTCTTTTATGACTTGTGTGATTCAATTGTTAACTCCCTGGCCTTTTATTTGAGAGACTGTGGTTCGATCCCAATGAGAGTGGGAAATTGATATATATATATAATTATATAATTAATATTAATATTAGTTGAAGGTAATCAAAAGGATGCTGCTAATCTGACGGTATCACCTCCAAGAGTAAAAACAATAAGAAAGAACAGGGGCTGAAGGCCCTTCTTTAGAGGGATTCTGGAGATAAACTTTCAGGATAACTAAATTACATGTATTTACGATACAAAATCAGAAGACAAGGAGGGATAAGGCAGGCCACCGGGGTCCTATCACAGCACATAAAATGAATAATAGACGTTAACTCGGTGCTGGGGATTACACTTCACTAGCACTGCTTATAAGGTTACAGAGGGGTCCACAGCAGCAAGCACTCCTTTCTGCAATAGAGAAAGGCATATGATTAATTAATTAGTGGAAAAAGCAATGATAAGAGGTTAGCGCTGAGGGCGACAGAAGTCCTTCTTACATAAAACACTAATGAATACACTGAATAAACTTGTGACATGAGTTTAATTTGACAGGTTAGGTCTGTGTAAGAAGGAGAAGAAAAAGCTAAGTGACTGGATAACCTTAATTCCTTACTGTACCTTTAATTCTGAAGAGATGGCTCCTGTAGTCGTACCAATGGAGGGACTGGAGGGGGCAGGGGGGGGGCGACTTGCACTGAGTTTAAGATACTAGACTGAGTCATTCAGCCACAGAGGGATGTTAGCTATGAAGGAGCAGGCAGTCAAGAGAAGTAACTTGCTTCATGGCATTCTGGTCTCTCTCCCAATTCCTGCAATTGGAGGCTATTTAGTAGCTCCTAGGATTACCAGCTTTTTGATTCCAGATGCATTCTGGGTACAAGCAACTTTCTCTTTGGGCAAAGGGTGGGTGGTTAATGTGTCCAACTTTCTCTTTTGGCAAAGGTGGCCGGTTAATCTGTGCCTCAAGTCATACAGAAGGTGCGGACGCCTAAATCAGTGCCTGGGGTCATTCAGGCGGCTAGGCATCTTCTCCAAGTTTGGGCCAGTATCTGGAATAAGAGGCTTATCGCAGTCACAGAGCTCAAAAGAGGATTAAAAGCAACAAGGGAAACCAGAATGAAATTGGAGGGGCAAATTTTCCATAACCGACCATCAGGATCGGGGCAAACGAACTTAGATAACGGAAGGTTATTAAGTTTGTTTATTATGAACTTTTACTTTACTCCTGAAAGGAGAGGTGCCTTGAGAGAGTAAACTCTCTTAGCAGCTCCCCAAACAAGTAGACATATGACACCCTTAATTGGGTGGTAATGTCTGCAGTCAAGGCAAATTGACTTTTAAGGATTACTTCTCCTCTGCTAGCCCTTCCTCCTTACAGCTGGAAATATAGCAAATCGAATGATATTCTGATTGGCCTTCAATAGATTTCTGCACAGCAACAATCCGTTTTTTAAAGATGAGGATAAAATTTGACCCCTCTATTATATATTTTAAGCCTACAAACCTACGGTGCAGGCTTTCAGGGACGGAACCTGTCCTGAAAAACTTTTAATCCCACCGATGATCTTACGATTTTCTAGGTTTCGGTAAACTTAGTCCCATAACTGTGATTTTAATTGTGTTTTGGTGCGGATGGTAGGAAAATGTACGACGGTAAATATTAATAATGAGACTAAGCAGAATGCTCAGCCATTTATTTAGTTAATATAAGCCAAAGAACAAGCACAGTGAATTGTGTGAGCACATGAGTCTAGGCTGTGAGAATGGGGTAGGCTGTATCTCTTAATTTCTTGAAAACGGTGGAGTACTTTAATAAAGGAAAAAATGTTAAACGTAAATGCTCAGGGTTTCCACATCATTAACTAAATAGTTGTATTTATGATTACTGTTCGTGTAAAGAGGGAAACTGAAAAATTCTGAAGGATTCAGAATCTCGTAGGCTGTTTTCGAGAAGAAGGGAGGGTAAATTACTTGAGTAAACTTTATATTTCTATGTCGTTGGCAGGGAAAGTTGGTCTAATTGCTAAGCCATGAGTGAAAGACATTTGCTAGGTTTATGTCAGTGTATCCACACCAAGTCCTTGTCGTAGGAGGTTCATAGATTCCAAACAAAATAAATTATATGTTTCTTGGGAGATATTTCATATCTAAAATATATATATAGTCGCGTTGATGAGACATACCAGTCGAAAAAATCAACTAAACAAAACAGACACATCAAAAACACAAAGTTTTCACGAACATTTTAAGGCTACATCTCCACTTTGAGTAACAGCACTCATTCTCAAATATACAGATCATACTCAGCAAAAGTTTACATAGAAATAAGATTCACCCCTGTAAATTCTGTAAATGTGGTATATATCGATTTGTATATAAATATATATCAATTTGTGTACATGTTATATGACTAATTTCCTAAAACAGGAAAAGAGAGAGTCACCAAAATTAAATGTTTGTTTCTTGTAACTGGATATAACGTTTTTTTACCGTGTCTTTTTTCGTGTAGGTTGCTAAAAAGTTAGTCCCATAAAGGGAAAGACCGTGAAATTGAGAGTCTGATCAGAGAAAATCAAGAAAACTTTCAGTTCTTCAGTTTTAATAGACTTACAAAACATAGGTTAGTCCAGCATCCGGGTTCTTTTCTCCACTTGCTATGGAAAGAAAATTGTTATTTTATATCTCTGCTTCATTGCCTCAAGGCCGGTCATCAGACTTTCTCTGTTGAATGAGTTTGTTCTCCTGACTTTGTCCAAGATGAAGACATTGTGTTCTGTATTGGAATCCACCAAAGGGGGTGATTTCATGTTTTTTGGTAGATCTGATATTGATACGTGTTAATTTATCGAGAATCTAGTCTTGGAAGCTAAAGGCATCTCAGTGGCCTAAGAATGAAATGTGAGCTTACAATGTAAAGCTTAACGATTAAAACATGTTAGTTATTCATTAAAGAGAATGAAATGGCAAGCGAAAATCTGTAGGATCTAGAAAACATGAACACGAGTTTTCTTTATTGTCCTATGGCTCTTTAATACAGAGCTTGTTTGGTTTTTGAAATGTAGAAAAAAAGTCTTCCTAGAAAAAAACAAAGAAACATAAAAAATAAAGATAAATAAGTCTTCCTGGCAGTTTTTTTTAGCTATACACTTAATTTAGGAAATGTCTGGGGCAAAAGTATTTTATGAATATGTAACATTCATTTAATGATGTCACTAATGAAAAGGAATGTTTTGTTGTCTGAATTTCATAGCACATCAGTAAGTCAGAGTCTTTTATCATTTAGTATCATGAAAATATTCTTGTACATTTAGTCAACATACACTTCCTAATGAACATAACACATGATGATTACCCCTGCGGTGGGGGGTGGGGGGGGTCATAACACCGGTGCACTTCACGCAGTACACAATAGGCATTAATAAAGGTTCTTTGCAGCGTTCCTTCGGCCCCTTGCTGCAACTCTTTTCATCCCATTTACTGTACCCCCATTCATATTCTCTTCCTTAAATCTTTTATCAGTTGTTTCATAGTGCAACTGCGAGATTTTTCTCCTGCTGCACCTTTAAAGCCTTTTTATTCTCAATTGTTCTTATGATCCAGTTTAAACCTAAACAAGTCATCCTGATAGAAGCTTTCGCGGTATCGCTACTTTAAAGGTGTACACACTCACAAGGTCACCTTTTTACAATATGCTTTAACCTGTCTTTAGAATAACACGGTCATGTGTTTCTCACTGAATATTTCACCATTTCTGAAATATTATGTAACTTCCTAAGCTCTGGGATAGTGATCTCACTAGAATCGCTGGCTCCAGCTGTTTCTCAGATGAGAGGCTGTTTTACATGAATGATCCATATTCGTATGGCATTCATCTTCTCTACTGCACTGCACAATCATAGAAAAATGTAACAGCAGACTTCCCGATACTTTAGATTTGCATAGTCATGAGAAAAAGTTTAACGCTAAGCAACATTTTATTCAGTGAAGGAAACACACGTTTGAGAATAATGCATAATTCACAGACATTTAGCAGCATCGCTCCTCAAAGCCCGCTCCAAGAGCTTTCCTCCCAGTCTGTTGTAAACAGGATTACCGTCTGAAATGAATAACGCAATAATTATAACATATTTGTTATTTATGTAAAACTAAATTTCTTAAAAAAAAAAAAAAAAACAGATCCAGCAGCTTAGACGATTATTTGTTCACTGCCGGTGTATTTTATGTGGGTAAAATCTCGCGTTTCTTCTATTTATGAAGGCATGTTTGATGACATTTGTTTGCTGCATAGATTACATTCAGACGTCTTTCGTGGGCATTTCATGAGGGACAATATTTGACAGACTGAAATAAAAAATATAATACCCCCAAAAAGTCACACAGGGGAAGAGGTGTTTAAAAGAATTTTAGCAACAAAGATGCCTAAAGTTCTCCAAAACAGATTATACTTTGAGAGTTTGTAAGTACACTTAGTACATAAATGAATAGCCAGGCACTGATTCCTCTGCACTAAGTTAAGTATACATTAGTTTAACCAGACCACTGAGCTGATTAACAGCTCTCCTAGGGCTGGCCTGAAGAATTAGATTTATTTTACGTGGCTAAGAACCCGCACTGATTTCTATAGTAAGCACAAATGCCATTTGCAGACTCTTGATATAAAAAGGCAAATTTACCGAAACTGAAAGTATCAAGAACAGAATTTTGAGACGAATGTTTTAAGGGGCCATTTTTATGTGATCTTCGTATATTTGCAAATGAACCTCATCTGTTGTGTTTCATTCAAAATTCATTGCAGGTTTTCATTTCAGTCATTATCACCATTCATTAGTTTTCCTTCTTTTTCATTTGATAATTACTATGATAATACTGCTACTGCTAATACTACTATCAAAATCAGTGCCGATTTTGTATACAAGTTTGAAAATATCATTAAACTACACCAGAATTGGTGCAGCCATTGTATACAAACATTAAGGCTATCATTAAACTACTAACAGAATTTTTTTTTATCATTATATTTTCCTTCCTGTTTAAAGAAGCCGAACCGGCTATGCCACTTTCAAGATTATTTCCCTCAAATCGCCCGAAAAGGTTTCAAAACGTTTACGAAACTTTTAAAGATTATTAAAATAATTTATACCTTCTGTTATTCACATACTGAATAGCAAAAAACTGATCATGAGAAATACCTATTGAAACTTGTAGGTCTAGATCCAAGTGAGTAGTTGACATTTTTGTAAAGATATCAAGTTAACGCAATTGCATAATTATGAAAAAAAATACAGTACTTATGTGCCCCTGTAGGGACAGTAAGTGAAGAATTGAATAAGAATAATTAAGTTAGTAAAGCATTTCTTATCTCACTTCACCGATGAACAACTAGAATATAATGAAAAAAAAGACAAAATTAACCTGAACATTTTTGCGAATGCAAAACCCACAAAGATAAATGGATATGTAAGCTTAAGTGAAGCATTTAATTTTGCGTCTGGGCTAAGATTGTCTTCAGCGAAGGAAGAACACTGCTGTTTTCTTTAAATTTTTTTATGAGAACTATCTCTACGTTGCAGTCATCCCCAAGGATGAGACCCTTAATGCATAATATTAAATGTCTGAATTATTGTACGCTACGTTTATTGTTTGAAGACGTGAATTTTAGTTTTCTGAAATAGAAAACTATTGTGCCGTCTTTGTCTGTCCGTCCGCACTTTTTCTGTTCGCATTCAGATCTTAAAAATTACTGAGGCTAGAGGGCTGCAAATTTTTATGTTGATCATCGACCCTCCAATCTTCAACCATAGCAATTGCAGTCCTCTAGCCTCAGTGGTATTTATTTCATTTAAGGTTAAAGTCAGTCATAATCGTGCTTCTGGCAACAATATAGGAAAGGCCACCACCAGACGGTGGTTAAAGTTTTTCATGTGCCGCGCCTGATACAGCATTATTACGAGACCACCGAAAGATAGATCTATTTTCGTTGGCCATGATTATACGTTATAGCGGCTGTACAGAAACTTCGGCGCATTTATTGCTTGTTTGATATACTATGCATTCATATTTATCTGTCTGTTTACGTACTCATTAGGCATTCACCTACAAAGACGTTTTTATTACGTCAAATACGTCCCTTAGCGTCTGTGCCCGACACATTCCGAAATCAGATACAGAAAATCGACGGAATTTGAAAGGCTGATAATAATATAAATAGAATAATTGGCATTTGATTTCGGCTCACGATTAATCTTGGTGCCGTCAACGAAGTTGCCATCAGCAACAGTTACTCCGGAAATACGACCAGAAATAGAGACTATTAAACTGAATTTCTACCTTTGGCAAACATATATTCTTGGGAGTGAAATTGCCCTTAGAAATCGGGCTGGATAATTTCCGTCGATTAGCCTTCTGGCGGGAGAGGGTCACTATTCAGTCACAAAAATAAGCAGAGCTCTGCTCAAATTTCATATAACTGAATTCCAGCAAAAGCATTCCGGTCGAGACGTTCTGTACCATCTGGGAATTATTGCCTGGATCAGGTTATGTCGCTTGAGAAAGAGAACAGAGGCAGGATCTAAAATATATATATATATATATATATATATATATATATATATATATATATATATATATATATATATATATATATATATATATATATATATATATATATATATATATATTATATAATTCTATGATCCATTTTTATATATATATATATGTTATTGTTCTTACTACTGATGTTAATATAAACCTTCCACGCTTTTTATCTTTTGTGGATTTCCGGGAAGCTGACTTTGTGGATTGCTTTACAAACCTCTTAAATGATCCATTTTTTTGAAAGAAGAACTTACACAAATTAATTTCTCGAGCCAGTTCTTTTTTTTTTTCTGGACACACTATTAGGGGATAGAGAGGGAAAAATATCTTTTGGAAAATAAACCTTCCAGTGATTCTTTTTATCTTTGTTTCAGGAACTTTCCGAATCAATGACTTTGAATGGATTGCTTTATAAACCCTAAAGGTAAATGAATGACTCTTTATAACAGGAAAGAACCCCGAACACCACCGTTGTAGGAAATATGGTTTTCTCAAGCCAGTTCATTTTTTTTATTATTAAAAGCCTTACTGGACACACTAAATCTTAGAATCATTCAGAGTCATCCTTCTGGTTCTAAAAATAAGTCTTTGAGAAAATAAACAAAACTTGTACTACTAGTGATTCTGAACTCAGTTTTAGGCGAAAAAATTTCACTGATATATTTATGAAAACCCACATTTTTCAGGAACAGGCATACTAATACCTTTGTGATCATTTCAATGCATATTGAATTCTATAAACTGGGAAAGTAAATCTATAAATCAATGTGTCTGAAACGAAAATAACCTAGTTTTCTAAAAAACCTCAATCATCTACACAGTTAACACCACAACGTTGTAGTTGAAAAACGGTTTTAGATTTATCGATTTTAGGGATGCCATCATTAAATAAGCACAGTAAACAAACTTGATATATTTGTTTAAATGCCTACTGAAAGAAAAGTCGAAAATCTTGGCTTGAGAATCATTCCTCGGATCCCGTCATCCTTCTGAGTTCTTTTTCTTCCATTTGAATAAAAATAAAGTCTGTGGTTGAAAGAAAATGAGACATGAAATAAACAAAAATCGCCTTTGGTTTCACCAATTCTGTTGTTTTTCTATTTAGGTAGCACCAAGCCGACAGTTTTAGCCTAAAAAAGGGTTAAACAGATTAAGTATGATTTGTTAGAGCAATCTTTCTTCATTTGTGATCTCTGTCTGATAGACACAGGCAAAACTACATCAGCTGGAATACTTATGTTGGAAGTCCCCTATCCCAAAGGAGATATACTAAGGCCTCCTTCTCACACGATGGACAAATGAAGAAGGAAAGTTACCTGCCTTTTCACACGTCAATGTGTATTCTGAAGCGTAAAATTTGCTTTGCATTCCTAGTTTTCTAAGAAACTCCCTTAATCATCTACATAGTTATATCAAGGACAACTTTGGAACCACACCTGTCTTACGGTTGTGCCCTGAAAACCTCCAAGTCACGTTTTTAGATTTATCGATTTTAGGGATGCCATGCATTCCGCTATAATATGTATCTTATAAACAAACTTGATATCTTTGTTTAAATGCATACTGAAAGAAAAGGTCAAGAAAGATCCCCTTTCGGCTTGGACCGCGCTCAGCGAATTATCCCTTGGATCCCCTTCAGGACATTCTCCCCAACCCGCATTGTCATTTAGGTACACTTTTAAATTTTCCATTTGCAGAAAAAAATAAATGTCTGTTTTCCTGGTTGAATCACAAGAAAAATTGTTGCTACCTGCTGACAGAGAATATTTCTTCAAATGTATATATATATATATATATATATAATAAATAAATATATATATATATATATATATATATATATATATATATATATATATATATATATATATATATATATATATATATATATATATATATATAAATATATTTATATATATATATATATATATATATATATATATATATATATATATACTGTATATATATATATATATATATATATATATATATATATATATATATATATATATATATATATATATATATATATATATATATATATATATATATATATATATATATATATATATATATATATATATATATATATATATATATATTGTGTGTGTGTGTACAAGGGAATATAACTGGTTTCTCTCTCAACAAAGAAACTGAGAGGATATTATATATATATATATATATATATATATATATATATATAATATATATATATATATATATATATATATATATATATATATATATATATATATATATATATATATATATATATATATATATATATATATATATATATATATATATATATATATATATATATATATATATATAATATTGTGTGTGTGTGTACAAGAGAATAGATGTTTGAACTGGTTTCTCTCTCAACAAAGAAACTGAGAGGATATTGTCTGATGAAATGATACTACACGGGAAACATATGTATCACTGGAATTAATATGATAAGAATGGGTTTAGGGGAAAGTTTCCATTCATGTATAATACATTTATTCCGTATATCAGCGTCATGAAATATGTCGCAGTTACGTCATCACTGACAACTGGGAAGCGATCCTGATACATTTGCGGGAAATGTTTTGACATCCCTCCTATATATCTGAATTCTGTCAGTCATAGGCGCGCAATAAATTAGCTCGATGTTTTCCTTCAGTGGCAGTGGCTCGACTGGGTTCAGAAATTCTTCAACCTCTCCCAATAAATCTGCCAGCGAAGGATGAAACTGATGATATATTGTAGATTTCTATTTCCAGATTGAGATCGATGGGACTTCAGGGCAGGAAAGTTGTTGTAATGAAACATTCATTATTCGTCATTTTGCTACTGGGCTGCCAGTTGTGTGCCATCTCGGAGAACTCTTTCTTAATTGTGAAAATTGTTGTCAGTTTCATTCACTCTACAAAAAGATCTACAAGAGACATGGACCTTGTTTCTTAAAGCTTCCACTCGCATAGTGGTATGTCTTGAAGCAGGGGACCCGCCATCTGAAAACTTTAAGTAAAATTTATAAAAATTGCAATTAAAATTGTTTTCCAACATCTTTCGATCAGGTTATCTTTTAAAGAGAATCATTATTTCCGTCGCTATTAACTTTTTCCTTTCATGATTTTCCATTATTTCTTCCTTTCCCTGGGACAAGTATTTCTTTAATCTAAATGATCGATTTTATTTCAATTCTATTGCCTCTTACCAACTGCAGTGCCACATCTGTTTCCTTAAGTTTCAACAAAAAAGAAACAACTGAAAAATACGCCGAGGTTTCTTCGGCGCAATCAAGTTTTCTGTACAGCATATAAAGCTGTATGAAACTCTCAGCCAAGGCCCAGGAAACTCTCAGCGGCGGCCCATGAAAATTTCAGCCACGGCCCCTTGGTGGCCTGTGCTGTGGCACCTATAGCGGTGACAGACGCATGATCGTGGCTAAATTTAATCTTAAATAAAATAAAAAACTACGAAGGCTAGAGGGCTGCAATGTGGTATGTTTGATGATGGGAGGGTAGATTAAAAACACTAATTTGCAGCCCTCTAGCCTCTGAAGTTTTTAAGATCTGAGGGTGGACAGAAAAAGTGCGGACGGACAGACAAATAGCCATATCCACAGTTTTCTTTTACAGAAAACTAAAACCCGCATAACTCTTATTCAATTACGTGGTATGACCTCTTATTGGTATTTCTCAGAAAGAGACAAGGAAGCATCTGCCAAGGAAGAAGAGATTCTTCTGTAAAATAGTTATAATGTGTTTCCTTAATACTAGCCAATAAACCCATATCGGGATGATTCACGTTCGCAACAGACTCGTTAAAGTTTACACAGAAATCAATGGTTTCAATAGCAATGGAAACTGGGTATTCCTGAAGAAATTCTTGCTTTCTGAAATGTAAAACATAAAGGAATCTGTCCAGCAAGTCTAGTTCATTTCATGCAGAAACGCATACCTTTGACGAATTTCCACTGATTCCAGTGTATTTATGTAATTTTTTTAGTCAACAGCGTATATGGATGAAACTTATGAAAACAATATTAACTCTCATGGACTAATCAGTCAGTTGTCATTTAACAAAAACTGGTGTTACCTTTAACTGCAAGCAAATTTAGATTACACAATGCCGCCCAACATATTTTCTTTTTTCATATTTATCCTATCATTGCTAAAATATCATCCTCCTGATTTGTATGTCCCTGTACCCAAGGACTTTGATTTTTCAAGCTCTACTCTCTTCGAAGAGGAGATTTTAATCTTTCTTGGAATGCTACTTGTGACTTATATCCCCATTAGAAGGATTTCCTGTCCGCTATTCTCCATAACCAGATTATTGATATGTTTAACCTCTACTTTGAAGCACTAGGCTTAAGTGCAACGAAATGATGAGTCTGTCACTCGTGATTCATGAATCATTTATCAATTCAATAATTTATTTATTGTAACACTCGCTCTACAAAGGTCAGTCCTTCACGAATAATTAGATAATTAGGTGAACCATTAAATGATTTAACATTTCTGTAATTTATATCAGTTAGTAGTAGACAGTTTGTTTAACTGTTCGTTTATTAGATTACATTTTTCAATTATTTTTTAATGATTTTAGTTAATTTTTTTTTTTCAGTATCGGGGATATTTCTGAAGCACATTATGATGCACAGTCTTCTCTCTCGTTATCTATAATGAGATCTTATAAGCATCATCAGCTCGGAAGCATATTATGAAAACTATGTAAAGACAACGTGTATCACAAAAATTTGAAGTCCACAATATCTTGTACGGGCGAACTTATTTCATATATAGTAGGCTACAGATGTCTTTCCCTTGAATATAGTACAAGCAGATAATGAAGATGAGTTCCACCGTGGTTATCACATTATGGCGGGGTTACACTTGTAAACTTCTTTCCTCAACTTTTTCCGAGGACTTTACCTAGAGAATGTTACATAGATTAGCAAAATATAGCTAGCACTGAATTAACTCACAAACCTAGAAATGATTTGGTTGCATTTCATACTGATATTTGATAAGAGGCTTTAACTGGAGTCACAAACTTTCTCATCAAAAAGATAATTTGTGTGATTACCTTCCTTTTACTCTGTATCATTACGACAAGAACATATTCATAATACAAAAGACTATTCTGCATTTATTTATTTTTTTTATGGACTGCGTGGTTTGGATGAGTTCGCAGAATCAAAGCGAACGTGATCCCATTCAGAATATAAGGATAATGGTCGCCATATATTAAAGAAAATGCTCTCATATCATTACAACTTCACGAGTAGGCAATGAAATACCACTGTTACTGCTGTCAAAGTGGTTCGTCATTTACTACACAGATTCAGTCAATATTTCTTTTACGGAAATCCAAATGAGTTTTCAAGGTGTCGTTTTTTGCAATTTCTTGTCAGAAAAAAAAAAAAACATTTTTATGAAGCCCTTTGTTTTTCTATGTCATTATTCATTACCGAGAAAAACAATTTTTTCAAAAAGAATACACCACTCTTTGCATCAGGGCAAACAACAACTGTAGCTACAACAACACGGCAAACGTCTCTTGCGAATTGAGAAAAAGGACACATGAGTGATTTAGGAATCAGTGGTAAGTATCCCGAAAACTATACCTTTCTTGACAGCTGCAATTTACTGAACATGTCATCATTATCTACAGTGTTTGCACGTTACGACAATTTTACTTCTAACAAAAATTATCTTCTGAAAGTACTTTGACATTTCAGTGAACTTGGCTTCAGGGCCTCTGGCAATATATTATTTTGGTTTCAGATTATTTCAGATGCACTCTACGGCGACACAAAGAACTGAATGTTTCATATGTTATTGCAAATGGTATTTTAGTTTTTGGCCCACATTTTTTTTATTTATCTAAAGTGCTATGAAAGCGAAATGAAAACTCTATTTGATTTTTAGTGCTATTAGTTGGTAGTAATTTTCAACCTTAATGGGGCCAAAAACGTCTCAGTCACTGTCTACATAAGGCATTAAATTGATTGTTACGGAATTATTCAAAGTAGTAATAGGGGAAGCGTTATATTATCATATATATATATATATATATATATATATATATATATATATATATATATATATATATATATATATATATAAATGTATTATGTATATATATATATATATATATATATATATATATATATATATATATATATATATAAATGTATTATGTATATATATGTATATATATATATATATATATATATATATATATACATATATATAATATATATTATATATATATGTATATACATATTTGTTTTCGTTTTTTACTTTTTTCATTCATTTCAATGTTTTTGAAACTTACGTAATTGGTAAGTAATACATGCATTTCAAATCTACCTTCATTATAAAGCTCAAAAAAGTTGTCCCCGAGTAGAATGATACCCAAACCTGGTACTGAATGTTAATGATTGCATTCTCTTTGTTCCTGTCAGTCCAGATCCGGAAGTGGACTTGCTGGCGATTATAAAGGATATACAGGAAATGGATCCTAATGATTCATGCACATATGTTTTCTTTTTTTAACAAACATCTGAATGGTGTTGATATTTAGTAAGTGCATTTGTCGAGCGCGAACAATTTTCTGTCGTTGGAACTTTCCCCTTTAAGAAAAGAGTAAGGAAAGAACGCTGAGCTGTTAGCAGCCTTTCCGATTATTTTCAGCTGTTGTTCCGTTTAAAGAGACAAAACCTTTTAAGCCGTTTTGGTTTTCCTTGGTGGAATAAAACACTTCGTACAGATGAACTGAAATAATCTTGAATTAAAAACAGCTTACCTACAGCTTTATTCAAGTTGTTTTGACACAAATTCTAAAAGTGCTGCGGTAAATCATCTTAATCTGTCTCACTCGATTTTTACTTCACAAATCTCGAGCTTATATATGTAGGCTAATGCTATGACGGGTTGTGAGGCTGGAAACCCTTCTGTCATCATCCAGCAAGAATGAAAACAAGAACGCCATTGACTTCAAAAGAGACTCATTTTCTATTTAATGGTGATACCCACAGTTCCTCGTTGGGAGAGTGGGTTCCGTTCTCAGCTAGCACCTTGCTGGCCGCCAGTTCGAATCTCCGACCAACCAACGAGGACTAAGAGGAATTTATTTCTGGTGATAGAAATTCATTTCTCCCTATAATGTGGTTCGAATTCCACAATA
The DNA here is from genome assembly GCF_040412425.1 of Macrobrachium rosenbergii. Classification (NCBI taxonomy): domain Eukaryota; kingdom Metazoa; phylum Arthropoda; class Malacostraca; order Decapoda; family Palaemonidae; genus Macrobrachium; species Macrobrachium rosenbergii. Next base: position 24,820,065 of record NC_089769.1, read on the forward strand.
AGCTGTAGGTCCCGTTGCTAAGTAACCAACTGGTTCTTAGCCACGTAAAATAAATCTAATCCTTCGGGTCAGCCCTAGGAGAGCTGTTAATCAGCTCAGTGGTCTGGTTAAACTACGGTATACTTAACTTAACTTCCAGACAGGGGCCAACAACCATTCACTAGGCGCTCCTCTGCATATGCAGTAGGTATCCCAAGTCCTCTGCATATGCAGTAGGTATCCCAAGTCCTCTGCACATGCAGTAGGTATCCCAAGTACTCTGCATATGCAGTAGGTATCCCAAGTCCTCTGCATATGCAGTAGGTATCCCAAGTCCTCTGCATATACAGTAGGTATCCCAAGTCCTCTGCATATACAGTAGGTATCCCAAGTCCTCTGCATATGCAGTAGGTATTCCAAGTCACTGTCGCTTCCTTAGCTCATTAATTCTAAGTTGCACTACTAACGACCTCCGTGGTAACACTCCAGAGAAAAGTACACTGACGACGCATCCCATTACATTTGTACCTTTGGCCTTAAGAGACAGGCTTTTTCCTCTACCAAAGAGTTCACAACCTTTCATAAGTCGTCACTTTGCCTTAAATAGTGCAATGCATGCAAGTGCCTTTCATGCTCTGCTAAAAGGCATTGTTTGTAGGTGTGTGAAGTAACTAATATTGTTGAAGTTTCAGCCAAACAGGTTCAACCACGATTGACAGTTAAATTATAAATGTAGCAGTTAACATTCTCTTGTGTGTGTGTGTGTGTGTGTGTGTGTATTGTATGTATTTGTGCCTACATGTATGTTTACGTAATTGTGGGAGTGGATGTTCACAGTATATATCCAGTGTATTCCTTGAATATGGATTTGCTTACACCCATGAAAGTCAAATCATTCAACGGGAAAAAGAACCCATTTTTGGGAAAGGATAACTCTGTTCCTTAGCCTGTCAAAATGCTGTAGCATTGATGAGAGATTCGGGAAAAATGAGTGAAAGAAATAAACTACATTTTGTAACGAATATTCTTTGAAGACCCTAGAGAATTTAGTGCAAACTCTCTGATTTTAAAAGTGTTTTAGATGACGCAAGGAGTTGCATATGAGACACGTTAGATTCTTGGCATGGAAGAGGTTCAAACAAGTCTTTCTTAAACTCTTAAGTGAAAAATTTCTAAAAGTAATTTAGAGATTTTAGAATGATTTTAGAGCTTCTGAAGAGTATGGGCACAAGAAAGCGAAATTTTTGTTGTAGCCAAGTCATGGCATAACTGTACCTGTGTGGCATAAGTACTGATTGCATTCCAAGGGAAATTAGGAGATACGAAGGGATAATGACTTAATTATCAAACAGGAGAAGATAGATACAGAACCCCTACAAAAATATTTAGTTTTGAGGAGAAATCAAAAAGACTATTGAAAAAAAAAGTATTTATGTCATTAAGAGTTTGAAAAACTTTCAGATGATTAATGAACACCTACAGTTAACTGAAGGTAAATGTTATGAATAGTGGCGTCAGTTACTTTACGTGGGAAAGGAATGAAAGTTGGTAATATCACGCCTCTGCAAGCTGAATGTTACTTGACGTCTCCTTGATGAGGGAGAAATTTAGTTGGTCAGCTTTATCCATTTGCTGATGCCACTCGATAATCATTTTTCTTTTCTAAGTTACGTGACATTTGCATCGTTCTTTTGGAATAATGTTGAGAGATTTGAGCCTCTCCACTTTTTGTTTCCTTCACAGATGCATTGAACCAAAGGCAATTCTTCAGAGATTAAAAAATTTCACTGTGTTTTGTTCTTCAAGAGTTGGCCACTGTAAAATGTATTTAGGGCAGGTGACTTTCATATCAGAAACTTTGAATACATATAAATGATTCTATATGAAAGTAGTAAGGTTATTTTTGACTTTAATACCATACTTTTACAAGTATTTACGTGGGAGGAACTTTATTCTCCTAAATAGTTTAATATTATCATTCTGTTGCATAAAGAAAATATACCTAGAACATAAGCTTAGAAACATTGCCGTCTGTTGTCTTCGAAAATAGTCTTGGCTGATTTGAGATTTTAAGCCCTCCGCCCTCACCTCCCACCCCAAAAAGAGCGAAACACCAGTTCGATTTAGAATATTTCTTTTATCGTTTACATTCCGGTATATCAAATACTTGTCAAATTCTCTTCATGCAGGTATCACGCACGAATTTTATTTGAAAATATAGTCCATTTCGTTTCCCTCTTCGGAAATGGGGAAGGGTGTGATTATACCGTATTAGAGAGCGAGGGAGACCAAAATGGTTCAATGGTTTAATTCCTGGTGTTCCTCCCTTGGAGCGCAATTAGAAAACGGTAATTCGAGTGAGCGTTCCTTTTTTTTTCTGTGCGGAGAGGGAGATTCTAGAGCATACACACACACACACACACACACACACACAGAATCATATTTCCCTCCACTCTTGCTTTATAATTCCCGTCTGTTATGAGAGATGAGTTGCCTCAATGCTGTTCTCTTTACGGTGTCGTGAATTCACCAGCAATCTCATAACTACTGTAATCTCGATATTAAATCGTTTCTTGTGCGTTGTCCAATATAACGCTATCCCTCGCATTATTACAAGAATTTATCATCTTACTTTTTTCTGCATTTGCTACAGATGATATATCCTTATATCTAATCCTTTATTGAACTCATTTCAATCGTCTTCGAATGCTTATATTCAAGAAAAGGTGGTCACCATGCATTTACATGCAAATAGTTTTCGTATGGAACTAGTTATTTGTATACTAAAATTCTTATCCTTGAGCGAGCCTTTGTTGCTTACACTTATTTGGTTTAATAAATAAAAAAAAAACTGCCTGCGTAAGCAGGGAAAATAAAATAACCTTGAAGCCTTGCATCTGGAGGACTAAACTGTTGGCAGAATTTTTTTATTTTTGTCTTTCGTTTCCTTTTCATCCTTTCCTTTTTTTTCTATCGAGATTGCAATGTCGATGTCGTTTGTTATATGTAAAGAGAGCACTCTTTCCTCCTTACGATTTTGCCAAACGAACACAACGTTATTATGCCAGCACTAGAGTAAATCGTAGTACTTCCCGTTATCGCTTCGAGCATTGAAAATCATCTTTGAAGTTTTAGGTCAAGGAAACTGAATTAGAAAAGACTCGGCGACTATCTAGAAGTTAATCTTATATTCCTGATGGTGTGTGAATATATATATATATATATATATATATATATATATATATATATATATATATATATATATATATATATATATATATATATATTATATATATATATATATATATATATATATATATATATATATATATATATATATATATATATATATATATATTAGTGAATTTATATGTAAGTTTGTATGTTTGTATATTTGTAACTTTGTGTACTACAGAAATTGCTTGACTGATTTAGACAAAATCTGGCACGTGGCCAACATCTGACCCAACTTAGATAACAGAGCAGATTTCAAACCCATACCCCCTTCCCCTTCCCTTTGTAACTTATGTGGTAAATAAACTCTTTGTGTTTATCATACCTTATTTCATGTATAGATAAACTTTACGGGTTTATCATACCTCATTCCACGTACTTGATACCATAGAAATATATTGTTGAAAATGTTTTTCTTTCCTATGATTAATAATGCTGTATCAAGGTTTGCTTCTCTTTCACGTGATTAATAAATCTGTATCAAGGTTTAGACAGTCACTACAGTAATACCTGGATAAAAGGGACAGTCACCACAGTAATACTTGGATAAAAGAGACAGACAGTTCAGTAATACCTGGATAAATGGGACAGTCACCACAATAATACCACCTGGATAAAAGGGGCAGTCAGCACAGTAATCTTTGTTTATAAAAAAATGTATGTATGTATGTATGAATGTGTTTGTGTCTGTGTATGTTCCAGCATAACTGAAACGCATTGAGCAATTTCAACCATACTCGGTATACATATGACTTACTATCTAGAAAAGAATACTGTGGGAGCACAACATCACTAGCACCAAAGGGCACCAAAGATGGTGGGGGTAGGAAGGGCTTCCCTGAAACGGGACTGGATCTGCCCAATGACTTAGTAAATAGATAAACTCTACTGGTTTATCATACCTCATTTCGGTATACATATGACTTACTATCTGGAAAAGAATACTGTGGAGGTAAGACATCACTGGAACCAAAGTGGGTGTGGGTGGGAAGAGGGTGACAAGTAAAAATAACCGAAAACGACAGATAATAGTGTCTAATCCAAAGTCTTCGAGGTCTCTGACACTCCCGATGCCCTTTAAGTCCCCGGCAGGAACGGGGGTTGAGAAGGAATGAAATATAAAATGTCAAAAATGCTGGGCAGTGTAATTGAAGCAACTATCTTGAGAGAGAGAGAGAGAGAGAGAGAGAGAGAGAGAGAGAGAGAGAGAGAGAGAGAGAGAGAGAGACCTTACCTTACCTTACAGACCTTACAGTTCGTTCGGGTTGCACCAGGTCCCAGGTCCCTCAGTGTGAGGCACCTCTATGTCTACCAGAGAATTGCTAATGCATCTTCCGGTATATTTTGCACCTTCCATTCTTGGATGGTCTGGGATGCCATTTAGAGATAGTAGAGGGGTGTTAGAGAGAGAGAAAGAGGGAAACAGTGAGATATATATATATATATATATATATATATATATATATATATATATATATATATATACACACACATATATATATATATATATATATATATATATATATATATATATATATATATATATATATATATATATATATATATATATACTGTTACACATGAGGGCTTGGCTGATGAGTTTATTACTTGACAAATGTAATTTATAAGGCCCTGCGTGCCAAGGACACACGTAACCTGTCAATTGAAGCTACGAATTAACCTCAAAGACAGCCATTTATTAATGGTATATAAGGTCGCCAGCCGAGGAGCTATTCTCGGCACAAAAAAAAATCAGTTAATAAGGACTTTACGATAAACGTCGCCCGACTTCGGACGCAGTCAATCTCTACTCGTTAATATGGTATTAAAACACAGCGGCTCTTCCGAACAATGGATTCAAGACACAAGGCGGCATAAAGAATTTGAAATGACTTGCTCAACCTTCCCTAATTCCTAGTACTTCACTGGAATAATTGAATGTCGCTAAACAATAGAAATTATGCTTAATCTAGACTTCGTACAAGCAAGTTGTGGCATGGTAATCTAATAATTAGGGTGGCGGAAGGACGAAACAAGGATATGGAAATATAGAAAAAAAGAGACTAGTAAATCTACGAAGTTTTGAACCAAAATCAGACTTACCGTGGACTGCAGGTTGTTTGGGCATACAACGGACGATCGGAAGTCTTGATAATAGCAGTCTTCACAATTCACTAATATATAAAGACGATAGGCAGAAGGGTGGAGGACCGAAATGCATTTGGACGTGCGTTCGCTGCGGAGGCCTGATTCTCTCTCTCGGTCCGACCTAGTTTGGACAAAGAGGGTCGTCCATTCATGCCCTCAGGGTCTGAAACTTTGTCAAAAACACTCGCCGAAGAGAACAGGTAAAGAAAGCTTAAGGCCACCTATCATAAGGTTGATTATGGAAATTTTCCTATGGGGGTTAAATGACTAATGCTACCTATCCTTGCTATGAACGAATGTCAAGTGTGAATCGTCTACGCGAAAATGGTCGATACACCCATCTTTCCCACCTTGGTTCATCTGATATTACTACAAATAAATGCATTGCAGGATGAACAGCAGAAATATTTATAAATATATATATATATATATATATATATATATATATATATATATATATATATATAGAGAGAGAGAGAGAGAGAGAGAGAGAGAGAGAGAGAGAGAGAGAGAGAGAGAGAGAGAGAGAGAGAGAGAGAGAGAGAGAGCAGTTGGAGAGAGAGAGTGAGATGAAGTGAGAGAGAGAGTACAGGGGCATTAGGGAGGAGAGAGAGAGAGAGAGAGAGTAGAGGGGTGTGTTAAGGAGGAGAGAGAGAGAGAGAGAGAGAGAGAGAGAGAGAGAGAGAGAGAGAGAGAGAGAGAGAGAGAGAGAGAGAGTTTATGGGTTGTCATTCACAGTTTTTCAGGGCAGCGCCGGGTTGGTCAGCTAGTACCTGGATAAATGAGACAGCCACCATAGTAATACCTGGCTCAAAGGGACAGTCAGCATAATAATACCTGGATAAAAAAGGGACAGACAGCACACTAATGTTTGAATAAGAGGGACAGACAGCACATAATACCTAGGTAAACCACCACTGTAATACCTGGATAAATGGGACAGTCACCACAGTCATATCTGGATAAAATGGACAATTACCACAGTAATACCTGGCTAAATGGGGTGGTCACCACAATAATATCTGGATGAAATGGACAGTTACCGCAGTAATATCTGAATAAATGAACAGTCACCACAGTAATGCCTTGATAAAAGGGACAGTCAGCACAGTAATATCTGGATAAAAGGGACAGACAGTACAGTAATATTTAAATAAATAGGACAGTCACCTCAGTAATAACTGAATACAAGGGACAATCACCACAGTAATCTGGATAAAAGGGACAGTCAGCAGAGTAATACCTAGGTAAAAGGGGCAGTCGGGACAGTAATAACTAGATGAATAGAACAGGTAGTACAGTAATAAATTGATAAAAGGGACAGGCAGTAAAGTAATAATTGGATAAATGCAAAAGCCAGTGGAGTGATACCTGGATAAAAGGGACAGTCACCACGGAAATAACTGGGAAAATGGGACAGCCATTACAGTAATACCTGGAAAATGGACAGTTCGTAAAGTCTGGATAAATGGGACAGTCAGCGCAGTCAATCCTGGATAAAATGGACAGTCAACACAGTAATTCCTGGATAAATGGAACAGTCACCACTGTAATTTCTGGATATAAGGAACAGTCACCGTGGTAATGCCTGGACAAATGGGACAATCAGCACAGTAATTTCTGGATAAAAGGGACAGTCGGTACAAGGCAGTGCAGGAAATTTTTCTGAGTCCTTCAGAGTTTTTCTTGGCAGTGCCAGGTTGGTCAGCTAATATATATATATATATATATATATATATATATATATATATATATATATATATATATATATATATATATATATATATATATATATATATATATATATATATATATATATATATATATATATATATTGTTTAAAATCTAGGTAAAATTATGGTTATTTATACGTTAAGTATATTAATAAATTACACTTAAGATACAAAAACACGAAATGTTACATTAAAAATATTTACAGTGAAACTCCACAATGTTTCACAATTACAAAAGGTTTTAACACATTCGCAAGTTTTCAAAAATTTCTTGTTTAATTGTGAAATATTTTGAAATTCTTTTGTAAATGTTTTGTTGCATGCTCGTGTGTTAAGAATATTTTCTAACTAAAATTAACACACACACACACACACACACACACACACACATATTACATTAAAAATAGTTACAGTGAAACTCCACAATGTTTCACAATTACAAAAGGTTTTAACATATTCGCAAGTTTTCAAAAATTTCTTGTTTAATTGTGAAATATTTTGAAATTCTTTTGTAAATGTTTTGTTGCATGCTCGTGTTTAAGAATATTTTCTAACTAAAATTAACACACACACATACACACACACACACACACACACATATATATATATATATATATATATATATATATATATATATATATTTTCTTCTTTTTTCTACAGGAAGGAAAAAACAAAACAATGTAATATAAAGATGACTACGGAAATATCATTGGCATTGCTCAAGACCTTAACGAAAAATGGACCAACTATTTCAGCAACTTACTGAACATAACATCGGAAGAGAGAAATGAAGAAGAATTCTTTCAATTTGATAGAGAAAATAGGGAAGACGTGATTACATATCAAGAGTTTGATAATGCTTTGAGAGAGATGAAAAATGGAAAAAGCCCTGGGTATGATAATATGCCAATTGTATTATTTAAATTGGGAGGAGATCTGGCAAAACAGATATTATATGATTTAATTCTATCATTCTGGCTAGAGAGTAAAGTCACGGAGGATTGGGGAAGACATATTACTGTGCCACTTTATAAAGGTAAAGGTGATTCTGGTAAGTGTGAAAACTATAGAGGTATAACACTCATATGTCATGCAGCAAAACTCTATGAGAGAATTTTAGAAAAGAGAGCACGTCGTATCATCGAACATCAGTTAGGCGAAGAGCAACATGGATACAGAAGGGATAGAAGCACATCAGATCTCATATTTACCCTGAGACTTGTAATAGATAAATCATGGGAATGCAATAGGTCACTGTATATAGCTTTTATTGACCAAGAAGAAGCATTTGACTCAGTACCTAGAAACAAATTATGGAGATGTTTAGGAGAGGTATATGGACTGGATGGTAGGTTGGGGGCTGCAATAAAGAGCACATACGAACCATGCGTAAACAATGTAAGGACCGGATACGAAAATGACAAATGGTTTAGTGTAACAACGGGTGTCAAACAAGGAAGTGTACTTTCTCCATTCTTGTTCATCGCTTACACTGACAAAGTTATAAAGGACTTTAAAGACAGAATTAACATTACAGGCGACGTTATGCTTTTTGTAGATGATATAGCTTTTCGGACATATGACCAAGAGGAATTAGAAGGAGCTCTGGTATGCTCAAATGATTGTTTAACAGAAGCGGGGCTTAGGATGAATATAGGAAAAACAGAAATATTAACAGTCAGCAAACAACCTCAAGCACCAACACATATCATGATAAGGAACACAGTGATAAAGGATACCGACTCATTCAAATATCGAGGATGTGTGTTTACAGATAAGGACGATAAGAACAGAGAGGAAATCACTGAAAGAATAAAGAAATATAACAGATGCGCTGGAGCTCTTTATCCAATGATGAGAGATGCCTATGTACCGAGAGAAGTAAAGAAAGCTATATTCGAGGGATTGTTAACACCAGTAATGATATACGGGTCGGAGAGCTGGACAATGACAAGTAAAGACAGAAGTAGGGTCCAAGCCTCGGAGATGAAAAGCCTGAGAACAATAATAAACAAAACAAGGAGAGATAGAATGAGAAATGAGAATGTTAGGAGAATAGTAGGAGTGGCACCTGTGATGAACAGGATTGAGAAGGGACAGCTGAGATGCCTGGGTCGTCTAATGAGAATGGATGAAAATAGAATTGCAAAGAGAAGATGGAACTGGATACCTGAAGGAAGGAGATCGAGAGGCAGGCCTCGTAAGAGCTGGAAGGATGGAGTGGAAGAGATCCTGACAAAGCACAACATGCCAACAATCAAAGAGCTTAGAAGAGATGGAATATTTGAAGACAGAAGAGATTGGAGAAGACGACTGACCCTACTGACAGGCTGAAAGCCTACCTGGGAGTGGAAGTGAAGTGATATACGAGTGTATATGTATATGTATATATATATATATATATATATATATATATATATATATATATATATATATATATATATATATATATATATATATATATATATATATATAAGTACATCAAGATTTAATGAATCGAAAGCTGAAATAAAATTAATTTAATTGCTCTGCACTCAAAACCCTTGCAAATGGCATGTCAAATCTAAAAGAGCTCAGTTGTTTCCAATATGTCCATTGACTATTAGTTAACAATCATTTGGATTACACATATTTAGACAGTTGCTTCAAAATAAGTTTTTCTGCAGTCTGCAGATAAGCCACTCTGGAACAGGGCCTGTATAACAAAGCTTCCATTCTTCACTGAAGGTATTACAACTGCATAAAAATTTATAGAATCTGCTAATGTTGGGAGACAACGCACCAAAATATGTTCATAAATGGAAAACCATCAAGATCTCCTCCACCCAAACTATCAAGATTATCAAGATTTTTCTTAACATCCCCAGAGCAAATTGCAAATTTTATAAGAATAGGTTCAGTATGACAAGTATCAGGGAGAGGGACATCCCCAGCTGATTTTTAGTTTCAAAATCTCGATGAAGCAGTTCAGGCTGTTTCTTATGCCCAGCAAACCAATCTATCCATCTACAATAAAACCAACAACAGTATGTACGATATTGACAATATTTTCATCAAAAGGATATGCAACACTGATCATCTGTCCTTGAAAAAAAGTGCCAAAATTAACTGGTCGACAAGGTGGAACCGGGACACTTTTCAAAACAAAAAAGAAACCTACCAAGTGTGCCACATGAACTGGGAAAGAGCAGTCAGGATGGATTTAGATATAATAAAAAAACTGAGAAGGAAAAGATTAAGTAAAGAAGGTTCTTTTCTGATAATCCAACATGCAACTTTTGCTTTCCCATCAGCCTGTCCTACACACTTTTAGAAGAAACGGGAAAGTAAGAAAAAAAAAGAGGAAAATGCCTGATTATATCCTCAAGCGAGGAAACTCAAACCCAAGGCCATGGAAAAAAGTATACTTTAGTTTAACCAGACAGCCTTGGTATAATGGCTATGGGACAATTCACGGTTGGAAAACGAGGTTTATGCTCAGATTATCCTTCTCATAGAAGGGTTGCCTACCAAGAGCTAAAGGGTCCCTTCCACCCTCTGGTTTGATTTCATGTCCTCATCTGAGAAGAGTTATCTGACAAAGCTTCTAGTATCTTCTACCCAAACATATCACCCTGTAGTGAATGTTGCCAAGAAAAAGCCACGTATAGTATTTTTGTAATAAATGATAGTTACACCTTTATATCCGCAATGATTAATTGCATTAATGACGATATTAATTACAATTAATATTATTTGTACTTTGTTGAAGTTTTTGATTATGTTTTAAGGTTAAGTGTTTCAGATTTGTAACAAATATTGAATATTTTGATTGTTTTTTTTTATTCAGTTAAACTAAAACAGATATATATAGAACAAAAATATGTTCACACATTACAACAAACAAGTATTGATAAACAAAACTAAATAATAAAAAAAAATCCAGTTTTTGTTCAAATAAAAGTTATTTCCTTTTGTCAGAAAAAATAGCATATCATATATCAGGAAATATATGATTCAGTACAAAAAGGAGGGGGGGGGTGAGATGGATTGTGATAAGAGGAAAAGTTGCAAAGAAAATGCCAAGAAACACAGAACTATCCCTTACCGGCTAAACGTCAAGCCTGTATTTATCACCCTTCGCCAACTACTTGCTGTTTTATCATAAATTGCCTTCTCATGCTGCTTGGACCTAAAACGTTCTACATAATGGAAGGTTCCGTATTAATGCAATGTTCTGGGGTAAGGGGATGCAACGTATTATTACTGAGGGCAAGTGGCAAGTACGGTTCAGAAGGGGTGACTATAAACCTCGGATAGGGGCTCGAATTTCTAAACCGTTAAGGCTTCATTAAGTCGGAGGAGTGGATATTTTCACCCTAAGAGAAAATTGGCTAATGCTGAGGGGGGTTTAATCTACCTTTAGTTCTTTACTAAGGCAGGTGTAACAGGAGCACCATTCTTTCCTCGAAATCCAAATTGTAAGGGGCGTTCTGATATTAATAATAATGATTTGGGTGTTTGAAAGTTAATTTTAACTACAAATCATTGAAATACTTTTACTGTTTTCTTTTTTTTTTTTTACTTTACGTGTCAGTTAAATTACTCTTTATATGAACTTTCCTACACAGCATGTAGGTGTGGCATATTTAAAAGATCAATGTTCCACAAAGGCAACATCACGAGGCAATTTTGATTTAATGAAGCCATGTTGCAAACTGATTTAAAACAAATTTCAAAAGGAATGTAAGCAATGAAAATAAGTCGTGTTTGTTATGGGAATGGTAAGAAAATAATTAACAAAGTATTTAAAAAAATGGGATGCATGGTATTCCTGTTCAGCAATATGTTCCTAATATATACCTTCATACATAATTATTTTTCCTAATGTTTCTCTATTTCATGTGTAGAATTTAAACAAATAAAACGCTTATGGTTGAAATCTGTTTCAGAATGTTCTCATATCTTTACTCTTAGAGTAGAGTCCCTTTCATTTCCTCTCTTACATTCCCAGGATGTTAGAAATAGAAAATCCTCTTTTCCACACTTTAGTTGCACTGGATTTTCAACCGATGCTCAACTGATTTTTCACGCGTCGGGGTGGGCTAGCAAAATGGAAAAATGAAACAAAACAAATGTTTTTACCGACCAATCGTTCATATTTTCAACAAGATTAGGAGAACTGTAAAATGAAATGTTTAACCTACAAAAATCGTATTTTCATGAAAATCGCAAGAGACGCACTAAATTTTAATTTGTAACACTGATATTAGGGTAATCAGTTTCCTATAGAGACTAATGTAACTTTAATTAAAATGGGACGAAGAATCAGATGTGAAAAATCATGAGAGAGTTTCGTATAACAGTAAATGGCAACAAAGACAAGAAACTTCGTCAAAGCATAAATATGTTTAATCAAGATTATGTCAGCGGCGATAGAAAGATGATACCAATCATCACTGCAACAGAATTTATGTAATGGACACTCTTCATGTTGTTCGTCAAACAGGCTGCAGGCCTAAAATTTTTCCATCAGGACATGTTGAGGATTGCTTGAAGCATCCAGCTGTGAATTTATGGACCTGATCCCAAACCATGTTTACGGTTTGAATGGAGAAGACATTCGTAAGTAAATTCACCCCATGAATCCAGCAGGTGATCAGACAGAGAATCATTCACAGAGAATCATTCAGAGACAATTTACGCTCGCTTTCTTATTCATTATTTTACACGTGGAGGGTGACATAAGAGAAATGAACTTTCCTGACCACAACCCACTGCCTTCATTAACGAATCTAATCCTCTTTTCAGACCCTTGACGCGGTCTTTACCGAAAGTTTCGTCTTCTCTTCGTACCCGAGACAGATCATGTTTAAGCGTTTGGCTACCTCAACGTTCTTTCTAATGTACAAGTCAGGGTGAATTTTGATCTGTGCTGCTGCCTCCTTTGTGTCCCTAGTAAGATATTAGGAACATATTTCTGAGTTGCCAAAGCATTAAATGTATTTACCTCTCCTGGATATTAAAATATTCAACTTATCATTCACACTTGAAGAAAAGATCACCCAAAAGAAAATAGAACAGTTGACAACAAAGCATTATTATAAAAACAATTTTGACTTGCAATAAATTAGATTATTTGAAAATATATGTACAAATACAGACATTTTTATTGAAGTGTGAAAGGTAATACATTAACCGGTGGGTTGCTTCTAGCCTGTCGCCTTTTAGTCCACCAAGCCATAAAAGAGTACCAGTTTCTGCCAGTACAAAGGTCATAGAAAAGTGAGCTTAAGGTACAATCTAGCTGAGGTTGGTCCTAGCAAAACCTATCCTGTCTGATGTCCCTCTAAACTAAAATTCCTACCCCTTTTGACAGTTGGGATCTGGTCAAAACAACTCCTGCTCGCTTGCTTCTTCCTACATGGTATGCTCTCTTACTTTAACAAACAGGGAGCTTCTTATATTTTGATTAAAGCAAGGAAGAGAGGTCGAACTGCTAATAAAATATTTATAATAGCTCCTCCCCTTTAAAAGGCCTTCACTCCCTTTTGGACGTGAAGGTCTGTACTAACTAAGCTGTTTACCTTGATTACTCTTTTCCCCTAATCAGATTTTGCCCTCGCAATGCAACTAGCTAAGGATCTACCTGACTCTAGAATGGGACATGAACTTTAACGACGTACTTTCTGCAGACTCCTAACACTACTAAAAAATGCTTACAGATGTTTATGTGCTACCTCTGATGATTGTGATATTCAGTCCTAGCCAAATGGTACATTCAATTGTATCTTTTATGACGTAACCTATTAGAACACTGCTGTGGCACAAGCGTAAAGGACAATGAACTAGCTAAGTTACAACATTCTTACTTATGCTGTGTGTGTCATGAGCTCAGTGGCTCTATTCACAATAGTTACGATTACTTGCTTCACAAGTTATACTTGCATAGTTACTATTACTGCTTACTGAATCTGGTCTAGGCTATTACTAAGGCAGAGATCACATTGGCTACCTCCTCTGGTCAGGAGCCAGGATCACTCTGAGATGGAAAGGGCACTGTGCCAAGGGGCACGAGTGCCAGGATGAGCTCGTGGCTCTTGCAACTACCTGGCTCTCTTCCACCCCTTCTCCTTCTTCTTCGGGTTCCCCCAAGGCCTATCTATGACAGTTACTAGGAGGTGATGAGGGCACCAACTCTGGGGTAAGGCCAGAAGGGCTCGCGGACACGAAGGCAGGGCAACCTCAGAGGCTATGGGAGAGATACCTACTTCAGCTGCTACAACAACTGGAGCAAGGGCGGCCTCAACCTCTGCATCCAGGGAGGCCAGTTCCTGGTCTCCCAGAGAAGGTGTAGCAGTTTGATCCACCAGCAGTTCATCCTCTGGGGACGAATTTGGCAAGGAAGAAGCGTCGGGTGCTGGAGGCTCAAAGGTTGCTAAGATAAATGCTGTGACGGGTCCTGGATCTCCCATACGAGGATCCGTCTCATGATCTGGGTCTGGTACAGGGTCCAATTCTTGTGGTGGCTCAATGTCACAGACGGACGGAGTGTGGCACTGCTCAAAGCTCACAAATGACACTGGCAGAGATTGATGGTCAGGCATGCCTGACGAGGGGTCCGGAGATGCAATACCTTGTGGATGGCTTGAGTTGGCTGCGACAGAGATTCCTGTCCGCTGGGGGTCAGAGCCTCTTGGAGAGTCTTGATTTGGGGCATCCGCTGGGCGTTGCTTATTTGGGCAGCCCTCCCAATTAGTGGAGTGGCCTGTCAAATGCACACTCTACTGTGGTACTGCTTTCCTTGAGTGTCCTTTTGTGGAGAGGGAGGACCTCGTCGTTGGCGGTCCTTTCATGGAGAGGGAGGACTAGACCTGGAATGGCTTTGCATGTGCCCCTTCCGCTGACCACTGTGGTGTACGGAAGGTATTTCTTCTTGTTTTGGTGGCACGCCAGTCATAGTGGCTGTGCTCAGGTTTGGTGATCCTACAGTCGAAGACTCCATTGTGGAGGTAGCGTGGCTGTGGAGTGGCGTTGAGGAAGGGCTTCTCCAGAGGAGGCCCCAACACAACAGGAAGTCCATTCCAGGCCTGATTCCTCTCACCACGCCAAGGCGGTGAGGTAGCATGTCCCATGGTGTCGTGACCTGGAGCTTGACTGTGGGAATGGTTTTGGTGTGGCCCTCTACCCATTTCATCTCCTACTGAGTTTGTTCATCAACCATGGCACTGGCTGGCACTTGGGGCCTGTCAATCAGGCTAACATCGGCTGCAGTGTCTACCGTGACTGGTAGGGGTGCCACCAAGATGAACTGGGTATCCAGCCTCTTGGGGTGAAGTATCTTCTGCGGCCCAGCCACGAGAATGAGGCGCTTATTAAGTTGACAAACTTGGTGGCTGGGACATGATTGAGGCAGGCCGGATGTCCAGCACTATAGTGGCCAGCAGCACCACAGGATCTGCAAGAGCCCTTTGTGGGGGCTCGGTTACCTGCAGTGACTGTTGGTGGAGAGGGTTGATTGGAAGTACAGGGAGAGGAGTTCGGGTTGTTGGTAGAAGGCTGCTTATTGTTGCCCAACTTGTAGCGGCAATCAGATTCAGTGTGGCCCAACTTCTTACTGTGGGTGCATCTAGGCTTGCTAGGCACCCCGTTCTTCGGGCGAGTCGAGCCTGAGGGGTACCTAGGTGGTACTATGTGTCTTTGAGATGTGTTGTGGGACTGGTTGTAGGTTTCCCATGAATCAGCCATACGGCAGGCTTCCATAAGTCTGGTGGGCTGCTTGTCATTGAGATACACAGCAAGGGGCCCAGGCACACATTGGGAAGGATCCTCCAGCATGGTCTGATTGAATAGGCCTTCGAATGTAGTGCACAACAGGGAGTCGAACCAGCAGGTACTGGACTGGGTCTTGTGACAGGCCCATTCAGTCCAGGACCAGCTGACTTCCTTGGCAATGCCTCGGAACTTCTGTCTCCATTTCTCCTGGGTTATTTCATGGGCTTTCGTTCTGACCCTACGAACTTCTACCATGTTGCCATTTTGACTCTTCTCCAGTGAGCGGGTTCCATCGGGCATTACTCTGTGTCTGATTTTGGAAGCTTGAGGGAGCTTGGGTCACCTCTGGCCTCGGCTCCTCCCACAAGCCAACTTGGTGTGGGTGCAGGTAGCATCTGTAAAATGACAAAAAACTCTCCTGTACAAAGGTCATAGAAAAGTGAGCTTAAGGTACAATCTAGATAAGCTTGGTCCTAGCAAAACTTATCCTGTCTGATATCCCTTTAAACTAAAATTCCTACTCCTTTTGACAGTTGGGATCAGGTCAAAACAACCACTGCTCGCTTGCTTCTTCCTACTCGGTATGCCCTCTTACTTGAACAAAGAGAGAGCTTTTTATATTTCGATTAAAGCAAGAAGAGAGGTTGAACTGCTAATAATAAAATATTTATATAATATATATATATATATGTATATATATATATATATATATATATATATATATATATATATATATATATATATATATATATATATATATATATATATATATATATATATATATATATATATATATATATATATATATATATATATATATATATATATATATATATATATATATATATATATATATATATATATATATATATATATATATATATATATATATATATATATATATATATATATATATATATATATATATATATATATATATATATATATATATTTCTATGTTTTATGCCACTGGATCTCTCACCTATCAGAATCTTAGGGGGAAAATACCAGCCAGTAGGGCTGAAGGTAGATCCACAAGTATTGGAGTGAGAGGAGAGTTTTAGGAATTATCCGACACAACCCTCGCCAAGGGTTGGGTTTTATGTTTCCCCAAGAAATGCTTCTGTGGTAAGTTGTTTTTCCCACTGTCTAAATCTCCAAATTTAATTAAGCTCAAGCTGAGTTTTCCTCAGTTTACTGGCCATAGACCTTTCCCTTAATCTGCAGGTATGAGCCGACAAAGCTGCCTGAAGCGATTTCCTAAGCCACATACAAGGCCTTATAAGGCTGCAGCAGCTTCCATCATTAGTTCAGTTTACTCCCAACCACGAGGATCCCTGCCTGATTCAGTATCGAGCCATGGGCTGGTAGAACTCACTTTCTCACACTGGATTGACTGGGCCCATTACCGGACGCTGCCCAGTAGAACTTGGATCACACAGATGGAGAGTTGTGTGTGTGTAAGCAGTATCAGGAAGCAAATATGGTATGTGCCCTGGAATGGTTAGCCAGTGTCTTTTCCTTTAACTCGTTTTTATCATCTCTCTCTCTCTCTCTCGCACTTCATTGCTCAAGTAAATTCCTTGCCTCTTCGACTTGAACAGCAACTTGCTATACCCAGTGTGTGATTCCTTAAACAGTGCATCACTTAATTCATGCCCGTTGACAAGAAGTGAGTAGAGTAGAAGCATTCCCTCCAATTGTTGCATTAACTAATTTTTAGAGAGATAGTAATTCGGCAGTAGACCTATGTGGAATTGTTTCATTTCCAGGTGTGTTATCGGTGCAAGTTACCTACATAGCCGTTCCTCTGTGTTCCTGATTGCTTGAAGAATACGCCCATACCAGGGCAAATAGAAATTCATTGCCGATTGGCTTACAGCTCACTTGCAAGTGGCCAGATGTACATTTGATGCATTATCCATTCACCTGATTGCTACTGTGTCGCTTTTGCATTTGTTATTTTAGTGAGATTGTCCAACTTTTCCACCGTTACTTTCACCATGTTGTGTGTGTGTAAATAATAAATCAGTGTTTAAAATTCAATTCCCCTCTTGGCAACCTTCAAACTACTAATTATTCTTTCCATTATTCTGTTTGTGGGCCTATAGGAATATTAAGTAAAGTAAGATTTGCAGTTAAGGCCTCATAAACTGTAACAATATATATATATATATATATATATATATATATATATATATATAATATTATATAAAGTAAGATATATATATATATATATATATATATATATATATATATATATATATATATATATATATATATATATATATATATATATATATTATATGTATATATATATATATATATATATATATATATATATATATATATATATATATATATATATATATATATATATATATATATATATTATATAAATGGAATCTTTAATATAATGATAATCTAACGGAATAGTAATGAGACCTCAGAAATTTCAGTCACATTTTTGGAGTAAATTACTCAGAGGCCCGGGAGAACTGACAGATGCAATTTACTCAGAAATTCTTTTACCCTTGCTAATAAATCTATCATTGTATGATGAAGTTCCCGATACAGTTTGAAGCGCAAGCTCCAAATTGAGATTTATGGCGTGGAGGAAGGCACCAGATTTCAGAGGAGGGCAAGATAGTGGAGAAGTATTCTGAGGGTAGCCAAGGTTTTCTTTTCTTCTTAAATATCTCTGCAACTTTGAGAATTCCAGTTTTCTGGTTCCTGGTGATTTTAAAAGTGCTTTGACGTCGTCACATTACCAAATTTAAAATCAGTTTCGACATATTTCACGCAGAGTAATATGCTGACAGTTCTTTACGCTAATAAACATAGAAAACAATTTTCTACGGGTTCTGGTTGATATCGTGTCGAAGAGATGGGCTTTTACAGATTAATGATTATGTGCTCTTCCTTAATGACTTTGCAAGTAGGGCTCATTTTTTCTACGCTAAATTTGTATCTAATGGAATTCTGGCACATTTATGCTGTTGATTAACTACTTCCATATGGAATGGATTCATTTGTGTGTTTTTCGTGGGTCTCATTTTGTTTTTAATCAGAAAATACAATTTATGACGTATTCCTAACATACTGATACGGGGATTTCAGTATGTATTCATTTCTCCGGTTATTTGTATACGACTGAAGGACATATGAGATGAAACAATTACTTTTATCAAATTTTTCCCTCTGTGGAATCAAAACCTCAGTAGGTGTGGCTAGTATTGACATTAAGACCTTCTGATGAAGGGCATTGTAATGCATTATTAGTTAAGTGCTTAGGTAAATTTGTTCAATTATTTGCTTATGATATTGAACCAACGAAATTTTACTGAGGTCAATTTAGTTTGAATAGGCATAACGATGACCAGATTCTTAAGGAAAGCGCCCAGAATCCTATTTTTTTTTTTTTTTTTTTTTTTAATCCTTGAAGGTTATGACAAACAGCCGTGAACAGCAACCACAGCTGAATAAAGTAGGTTTTCATCCTGATTTACATCTGCTTTCAGCAACTAGCTTCACAGCAATCAACATTTCTCATACCAACCATTGCCTATTTACTTGTAAAAAGTGAGATTCTAGCGTTTGTTTTATGTGTAGCTTTGGGTAAAACTGAAGAACACTACCGCAACCTGGTTTCCCGCAAGTCGGGGACCGTGATATTGAACGTCTTTTGCTTATGTTTAGTTTATATTTGTGTTTTACGTTCATCCCCAAACACTGCGCCCATTTTGCAAGTAAATTGATAGTTACCGAGCTAGAGGGGCGTGGTAGTGGCCTTCAGTTTTACCTAGTTTTGTGCTGATCCCTGTTTTAAGTAAATGATCATTAAAAATGTAACTCACCAGTAATTAACATTGTCCCCCACTTCATGAGAAAAAGTTCTGAACATTGCTGGAACTGTTATGATAACCTCAGGCAACGACCTGATACCCTCCCTGCAGCAGCATCTTTCATTTACTTTGTGGATATTAGTAATTCCCAGATTACTCAGGTCGGTGACACTTTCAATCCTTCTATGCTCTATTTATCGAATTCTCTCCCTGTTCCACTTCCTTTTTCTTCACTTTCTTTGACCTTAACATAAGAAAAGAACTATGGTCTTCTTACAGTATTTCCTTTTTGTTAACTGATGAATCTCTTCATCTACATTTACTCGCTGGGATACCAAAAAAAAAAAAAAAACGCTCCATCTGCTAGCAAAAAAGTGTATGTGACTTTAGAATCCCGCTGTTTAAATTATTACTTTCTTTGTTGCGTTAGATAGCGGAAAAGGTTCATATATTGAGATAAACTTTATTTAAGTAAGGTGGCAGTAGATTTCCATCTGCACATTTCAAGTAAGATAAGCGTTCTTTATGGAATTCGCAAAATCCTGTGAATAAACTATTTATGTACAGAGAAATGAACACTTAATGAAAAATTATAGTTTTTATAGCATTACTCTGAGTACTAGAGAAACTTTTTCCATATGTAAAACAAAAGTCTCCTAAGAACAATTATAGAAAAAAAAAATCTCATAAATGCTTTATAGCTAGAACTCTTGGCTGAAATATATAAGACAAATAGTGAAAAGTCACCTTTTTTGCATAACCTTGACACGCCTTATACAATAATTTCCGAGAATTACAGGCCTGTCGTGCATGCGATTAACGTGAATACTGAAGTGAAATTGGAAAATCATATAGGTACCGTCCTCTCGAATGAATTCCGTAACTATAAAACGTAAAAACGGAAAAAAAAACTATCTCTCTCTCTAACGATAAAGAACAGAAACTCTATAACCTATCCTTTATCTTCTAAGTACTTGGTTACATGAGCAATCCTCATTGTCAATCGACAGCTACCAGTGCACCTTTAGGATTCTTTTCCTGATAAAATGAAGGGCTAGAAAATCAAAAGATCCTGAATATAACTTGATTTCGTTCGCGAATCTTCCGACACTTCCTCCACTGGTAGGCTTTATAATCTTGAGTTTATTCCCAGCGAGGTAAAGTGGAACAAGATCCCAATTTCATCCCAGAGATTCTCGCAGAGTTGCAGAGCTGTTGCCAGTGAACACTGTGGAATTAATTCACCAATTCTTCACAAAAATTAGATTGGATTTGTATAACTATAGCTTGCAGTTGCTGTTGTTCTTTTTTAATATTGTTTAAACACAAGTCTTTGTCCTTTTTCTATTTCCCTTACCTACCTTATTCTTGCAATTCTTTCAAATGATTGTTTCTGTTCTTAATCTAAATTTATCTTTATGTTCCATAGCCTATGAATTAGTGTCAGTAGCACATAACAAGTTGGCATCTCAATCGGACGACTGTTAAATTTATTTTCATTTTTGAATAATGAATAATTTAAGATTATTTCATTCATTTTCAATGTTATGCCTAAAACATGTTGACAGAAACGAACTGTTGTAATTAGTCTTTAGAATTACAACTCACAAAGAAAAAAAGTATAACGAATAAATATTCGCAAGCGATCTACCAATGTAATCTTTAATTGCTCTTTGCACACATTAATTTCTGAAAGACCACAAAATTGTCAAAAAACCCTGAGTAAATCTACTGAATTCAAGAGGATGAAATATTACGTCCATAGCCTGGGCTTTCGCATTTCACTGAGCGTGAGAATCATTCACTTGAAATGCAATGCTTATCGTATTCTGGTCGCGCTCTGCAACCAGCATGAATCGACGAGGATTGAAAGAGAAATTGAAACTGCAGGTCCATTTCTCACTTGAATGAACTCAGACACCTTGTTTCTGTAGTTCGGGAGAGAATGCATTTATGGGCTTTTCAGACAATGTGCGTGAAGTGATTTTGTCAAAATTGGACGTTATCGTTTGAAATACGGGCGGTTTGCCTTAAACAATGATGCAGTTATACTGCATGACAGATGCTGGTGAATGACATAGGCCATAAGGTTTACAGGGTTTACGAGGTGCTGCTGAGGAAATGCCTGTGTAGTTACATGAAGTTGGTATTAAAGAAAATAAATAATAATAATAATAATAATAATAATAATAATAATAATAATAATAATAATAATAATAATAATAATAATAATACAGCAGCTGTCCAAAGTTCATTTATTCCTTGGCATTTCGGTAGACCTTTCTACATACGCTAAGGGCCAAAGAAGCTAGGGGTACAACTATGCTTTATCTATACCAGGAAGTGTGCTTACAGAAATTTTTGGCAATTTTTCATTAATTGTCGAAACTGGGAGAGGGGGGGGGACGCTCCTCCTATTGACTGAGAGTGGAGTGACTCATCTGAGAGAGTCTAGCTGGCTGACATAGTCGCTGATTGGTTGACACCAGGTCCCGTTAGTTTTGGTCATAGGGCGCTCTGCCTAAAGTAGTGGGTGGTTTGATTGTCATCCCAGGGGAGCGCCTGGCTGTTCTCCTGATGGTGGACGGGAGAAAAATGGTCTCCTGGGTTACGTTCAGCAATGGTTTCCATTGGAGGATAGCGAAATGGATGTTGTTGCCATCTAGGATTTTTGCACTTCTTACGATCTGCTGGCATTGAGGAGCACTGCTGTATTCCCTCCTGTAGTGTTGGTATACCATCACTTCACGTAGGTGAACAGCGATCCTCTTGGAGAGTCGAGTCATAGTCATACCAATTCTCAGGGCACAATATTTGGTAAACCACTTCTCTCCTCTTCCTGGGATTGTGACTAGTGATGGGGCTGTTCTTCATAAGGTACTGGGCAGTCTTCCATTCCTCGTAGTCGATCGTAAGGCCAACTTCATCATGCTCTATCACACTGTTCTTCTTAGGACACCACTTCTGAAGAGCTCAAATACATTGCCCAAACTCTGGTGGATAACAGATATTCTTATCGTCGGGTCACCAGAGGGATGAGAAATGCTGTTGACAGGTGGTATTGCCAGGAGGACCATACCTTCTGCCAGAGTGAGAGGACCATTAGTCTGTTCTACAGGGGCTACATGAACACTGAGTATAAGAAGATGAAGCAACCCTGAAGAACATCACTGGCAGCAATGTAAAGCCCACATATGCAGACAAAAAAGTCAACCTTATGACCTGCTACACAGATCAGAAGACTACCTAGTACCTCATGAGGGACAGCCCATCACTCGTGACAATCCCATGAAGAGGAGAGGAGTGGTTTACCAAATATCATGCCCTGAGAATGGAGGCTGTTATTCATTCTTTGGTATACCCATGACTCGACTCTCCAAGAGGATTGCTTTCAACTACATGACATGATGGTAGTGCCCGCCAATGCCAGCAGATTGCAAGAAGTGCAAAAATCCTAGTCAGTGGTTTCCTCTACCTTCCACCTTCAGGAGAGTGGCAAGGCACGCACCTGGGATAACAATTCAGCTGTCCGCTACTTTAGGCATTGAGCCCTATGACCAAAACTCTCGGGACCTTGAGCCACCCAATCAGCGACTGCATCAGTCAGCCAGACTCTCCTAGATGAGTCATTCCACTCCCAGCTAATAGCAGGAACTGCCCCCTCCCCCCCCCCACGCCCAAGCTTTGAGAATCAATGAAAAACTGCTAAAAATTTTTTTAAGCCCGCTTGCAGGTATAAATATGGCATAAATATACCCCTGGATTCACCTGACTTTAGGGCCTGGTAGAAAGCTCTACCAAAGCATCAAGGAATAAATGAACTTTGGACAGGTGCTGTATGGTTTACCTGCTGCTACAAAGAAACTCATTCGAGAGATTGGGAAACAACAGTACAAGCTAAACAGCATCCAGATGGCCATACTGTTCAGTGAAATAATAATAATAATAATAATAATAATAATAATAATAATAATAATAATAATAATAATAATAATAATAATAATAATAATAATAAAAACATTACAACAAGACCAAAATCGATAAGAAAGAGATTAACTAAGAACATTGTCATTAATAATAAAAAGTAGAAAAAATTATAAGAATAGAAATATTACTAGAATAATAAACAACTGCAGCTCTGTCTACAACACCTGTTGACTACATCCTCCACGTGTTGATACTGTTAATACAAAATTTGTATTAAGCACCCTCTTTCTTTGAAGGGAAAGGTAAAAAATCTTAGACAGGGTCAATAATCGTAGTAATTGTTCATGCCACTGACATCAGGAAGATTCAGTTACATGTTAATCATGGCCAGAGATAAAAACTTGGCCCTGTCCTCAGAATTGACATACTCTTCTGTTATGGAGTCTGATCCGTCATTTTTAGCTCCCATTGCAAGAGGAAATCTTCATGCTACTTCTTACCTTTGGTACTCATGAAGATAGAAAGGGCTTCAGATCCATGAGTTTCTTATCTTGTAGAGGCAGGGTATTCACACATTTGCACTCCAAGAACACGTAATTCAAGTCAGAGTCATAGGAGGGGGCTTCAGAGTCTAACTTTGAAGTCACAGAGAGAAGGGGCTTATTAGCTTTCTATCTCTTCACAACTTATGATTCTATAGTTGGCAATTTAGGAGCTCCTGCCACCAATAACCGCTTAGAATTGGCCACTTTTTGTGTAAGTCCTCATAACCAATATATTCACTAGGTACATGGATGCGATTTTGCTACTATTTACCATGTTAACTTATTGAAAATTCAGGTTATAATCATTATGAAATTTCCAGATAGCAGGAAGCCTATTTCCATCCACTGAAGCTTCTTGGCTCAAATATTCTTGAATTCAGTTAAAACAACAATTATGGCAATATTTAGATTACATGTTATCATCCTGTCAAACTGTCCATCAGGCTTGCTCTGCCTACTTTGAAACCTCTTTTGAGATCTCATGTGCTACTTCCTTGCATTTGGCTCATTCAAGACGAATATGCTGGTTGATCTCAAGTAATGCGGCCCAATATTGCACTTATGTTACATAAGTCCTGTTTGAATGTGATGGTATGGACTGATTTATGAAATATGAGCTAACAAGACAAGCACTTGGGCAATTTCGGCCATTTGGTGCTTAAACCAGTGAAAAGAGAGAGTTGGAATGGTTGGACAGCAAGATAAAGAGACCCAGAAAATTTATGAGATAAAGTACAAGTATCTAAAGGTTGAACTGAGAGAAACCCCCATATTTTCACTAAGAGCAATTAAAGAGAGGTTGGATGGCAGGATTTAACAAAGAAGTGGGAAAAGAAATGACGTAAAAGGCTGCAATGTTACTATAGGTAGATGCCGAAGGAGTGCTGCAAACACCATTTAGTAATGTCTACAGTGCACCACCTGAGATGCACTGACGGCACCACCTGTCCCTCTGTACGGATGACACGATATGGATCTGCCACACATCCATAACTATGGCTCTCCAAGAACCTTAACCTGCCCTTTAAAAGCAAAGAAGGCCTCAAGCCCTACCCTTTGTCCTCAGGTGTTCCTCACTTCTGCTGAACTTTATCCAGCTTCACTCCTTTGTCAGTATGACCTAGCTGTTCAAAGGATCACATGTGTATCAAGGAGTTCACCTGGTTGAGTATGGACGTCTGTGCCCTCCAGCCACTCAACATACTGATGACCCAAAGCTTCAGTCATCATGCCTGTTTCCGTTAACTTCTGTTCAGCTGCACTGGTCACGAAGTAATGGTTGGTGGTTACAGAAATGGCTTTGATAAGTGAGAGAATCTTCTTAAACTATTCCACTGAAGATTGACTTCTTGATTCTTTCCTTCCAAAGTTATCTGAAACAAGTACGACTTTCCCTACCCTTTTAGCTTATGTCATCAAGTTTACAATGCTTTTCAATGTGCTCTGTTTCATACTCTTGTGCCAAAGGCATTCCAGCAGCCTGTACAAGTAAATCCCTAACATTCAATGATGTATGAACAGTTGCAGGTGTGCAGGCTCGCCTCCCCTTTATTCTCCTCTTGTTTATAGGCTGATGTCTTAAGCTGAGCTGCACTGTTGGGGGGCATTTTGCCAGTCACTAATGCTATACACCAGAACGTCTTAAAAACGTTTTTTTATGACCTCAGCTGGGACAGCATAAGGAGACCCAGATGCTTTTACTTTCACCGGCTCTCTTGATTTTCACTTATTTAAGCCTCGAAGATACTGCGTTTTATTTTTGCGACATTTTTTGGTTTTATTTTTCTGGATCTAGGGATCAATTTTAGCTCTTGCTAACATTTTTGTCACTTTGAATATCAAGTCCGTTATCACCATCATTAGCACTACACAGTCTTTTAACACTATAATCATCTTAAGTATTACACTATTTTGGCCTTTATCACAGGAATTCCTTCCATTATTTCCAAAATCACGATCACAAGTACTCACAGCAAGATTTTTGTCAGCGTCAGACTTGCCATTGACAATTCCACTTTCATGTCCAAGAACATTGTTTCTAACATCGTGAGTTAATATCAGTGATGTTACTTTCATCATCATTATCATCTTTTCCAATCCACGAATGACGTGTAAGGCACGAAAACCCTATCCTTACAGCATAAACCGTCATTGTCATCCTTTCAACCTTTTAGGTGGGTGTCTGAATCTTCCCTGGAAAGATAAATCTTTTTCCCTGTTTAGCGCTCGGATTTATTTCTAACAATAGTAAAAGTATCAATATTAGAAGCATAAGCATCAAGTAAAAATGACAGTAGATTTCAGTATTAATGATATTAAGAAAATTCTTTAATGTAGTTTTATTTGTCGAATGCATTTACATAGGTTCCGGTGTTATTGTACTGTTATTGTAGCTCAAAAGAAATATCAAATAATAGTGGACGAGTAAAGAATTCATCTACAGTAGGTTCGAAATAGTTCCCCTCATCTTTCAGGCGGTGGGGATGCGGGGGTATGGCTTTTGACTGGAAATTATTAAGGGCCAAAAACGCATTGGTAACAATTTTCGATAGAGGCATAATTACTTGTCCGGAATTTTCCGGAGCCCACAAAATGAATAAGAGTTTTATTTAAAATCCAATTATAGAGCCATTGTTTTTTCTTTCTTTAAAACTGCCTGTCTCTTCAACAAAGTATTCACCGGAAAATGTACAGTGAACACATTCAGGTCATTGTGTAATAGACGAAAGCCTTTGTGAGCCCATCATGTACCATTCAATCCCGTACTGATTTTAACATGAGGCATGGGAGCAAGCAAATGTTTTAGCGGAATCATTATGCATACTGGTTATATTGCATAAAATAGAAGTAGAAT